>NW_011387289.1:0-842 GCF_000754665.1 Bison bison bison
AGGGTAGATACACAATAAACATTTTTCCATATTGTCTTGGTCAGTCTGGGCTTCTATAACAACCTATCACAGCAGGGTGGCTTAAGCAGCAGACATTTATTTCTCAAGATCAAGGTTCTGGCAGGTCGCTGTCTGATGGGGCATTCTCCCTGGGGTGCAAACACTCATCATCTCCTTGTGCCCTCAACTGTTGGAGAGCAGAGAATAGTCCCCTCTCTCTTGTTTCTTTAATAAGGAGAACAACAGCCACATGATCAAATTACTTCTCAAGGACCCCACCTCTATCACACTGGAGATTTAAGCTTTGACATATGAATTTGAGGAGGGCGGGGCTGGAGGGTGAATAAAACCAACATGTAGCTCATAGCAATGTATTTACCATATAATGCTAAATGGCAAACAATATAAATAATCTTAAATGTTTCCATAAATCTCTGAGCTTATCATTATTCTTCAAAATGGTGAAGGGCAAAGTAGATGATTATCCTAAAAGCATTTTTGAAGTACTGAGATCTGATCAAGAAACTGGTATAGATGTGAGAGTTGGACAATAAAGAAGGCTGAACACCAAAGAATTGATGCTTTCAAACTGTGGTGATGGAGAAGACTCTTGAGAGTGTCTTGGACTGCAAGGAGATCAAACCAGTCAATCCTAAAGGAAATCAGTCCTGAATATTCATTGGAAGGACTGATGTGAAGCTGAAGCGCCAATACGTTGGCCACCTAATGCGAAGAGCCGATACGTTAGAAAAGACCCTGATGCTGGGAAAGACTGAGGGCAGGAGGAGAAGGGGATGACAGAGGATGAGATGGTTGGATGGCATCACTGACTCAATGGACAT
>NW_011387290.1:0-1049 GCF_000754665.1 Bison bison bison
ATTATGAATGAATCAGCCAACATAAACACAGTTTATTTATTTATTTTTTTTATGGTTGGTAGATCATGGACTTAGGACCATGACACATGGAATCCTCCTGACCCCATCTCAGCCCTGGGAGCTATAGCATGGTCAGAACAAGTGTTTCTGTTCATTTTTTCTCTTAGAACTGCAAAATACATTAGGCTGGCAGCTGGTGCTAAATTTTCCCTCATTTATCCTGTTGTAGGTTAATCATTAGGGAGAGGAAGGAAAACATTGTTTTGCTAGGATTATTAGAAACAAAAGAAAGGTTTAAAAAACAGTTAAGTGTTAAAATTTGACCTTGGAAGGAAAATATGTTATATATTATACGTTAGGTGCAGGCTTAATGAAAAATGCTAACAAGGAAGTGAAACACAATGTCCTGTTTAGACTTTATGCTTTCAATTATCATAGTAAGATTACCACTTATGCGTTTATGTAACAGTAAAACCTCTGTTTATTTAACAGCAATAATAAGTAGATGCTAGTTGCTTTTCATTTTTATTTCACTTATTACACATTTCAATTCTATGAACAAGACAACCTTTTAATCCTCAGCTCACAGAGAAGTAAACTGAGGCTCAGAGGGAACGTATTCATAAGTTGTGTGTGGGATAAGTGAGAAGCCAGGCAGTAAATTCACACTTGTCTGGCTTCAGTGTCATGCTCTTATACACTATACAACATCATCTGATCACTTCTCTTTAAGTTATAGAAATGTTTTAAAATTATCTCTCTGGATGTCCTCTACAACATACCAGTTCCTCCACCATATTTCATCGCTTCCTCAAACATCAAGTGAACATACACTGTTGCAGGAAATTAACTCAAATTTTTCCAGTCTCTTCAGTTTTTATCAAACTGTGTTTTAGCTTGCCTACTTTCATGGCCATCAGAACCAAAGTTTATTTTTATGACGTAAAGAGCTCTGCTTTTTTTTTTTTTAGTAATCCATCATCAATAATATTCTGGATGCTTTTTACAACCAATTTTGGCTTATGGAAACATTTTAGTAACCTGATAGA
>NW_011387291.1:0-943 GCF_000754665.1 Bison bison bison
GTTTCTTATCCCGATGAGGTCCAGCATTATGAATCACGTCACCAATAAACAAATCTTTGGCTTTGTTCCTGGATAAGCTATTCAAGTAATTCAGGAGATGATGGGTGTTCACAAAAACATCATCATCGCCCTTGAACCCACCTGAGAAAGAGTAGGGCCTGGTAAACAAAAGTTAAAAAAGAGCTGTAGAAAGCACATTAAAGAAAATTACTCTCAATTGCATGCTTGGTACTCAAGAAGAGATATAATCAATATGTGTGTTCATAGAAAAAGGCAGTTATATTAAAAGCAATATAAAAACATTTGCATAAATATTCAAATATTAAATAAATATTATATATTCAAATATTAACATTTGACATTCAAGTATTAAATGAATATTTGAATGTTGCACTAGTCAGCTGGACAGACTGACTGGGCCTTCTCCTCCTAGCTCAGGAATTGTTTAGAAGACATATTTATAATGAAATAATTTTTTATGCTATTGGCTTCTATTTTGAAATAAATGTTACATTAAATACCCTGGCCTAAAATGGGTAATCTTGCCTTTCCCCAGGGCATCTTCCCAACCCAGGGATCGAACCCAGGTATCCTGCATTGCAGACAGATTCTTTACCAACTGAGCTATCAGGGAAGCCCGAATATCCTGCAAAGAATGAATTCTGGCAAAAATGAGAAGTATGTCAAATATAAAAACAAACAGAAAGAATGAAGAAGATACTTTGAGATTACTGATATCTACATATTCATAGGAATAAATGATGTTTGTGGAAATCCATTTTAGTCTATAGTGCCTAGTTAGCCATTTCAAAAATTATTTCCCTTTGGTCTTTACAAACTTATAAATATATATGGGCATATACGTATATATACATATATAATGTTATTTGTATGTATTTAACATAATACATAAACTTATATGAACTTCTTCTTCTTCTTCTAA
>NW_011387292.1:0-1066 GCF_000754665.1 Bison bison bison
TCCGAACAGCCTGGGCTTCTATGAAGGACACCAAGCACTAGGCTGAGTACTTGGGGGCTCAGCCCACTGCTGCTCCCTCCTTCAAGGGAAAGAGCCAACAGAGTAGGAACCCTCCCCAAATCCTTACAGACCTAATGTTCTTGGGAATTCCAGGGTAATCCTTGCATGGTAAAATAAGTTTGCCAGACAAGTGTCTCTCTCGGGCTCTTCTACCATGCCTCTTAGGGGAAAATTCAAAACACCCAAATTTGCTTGCTGCAAAAGTCTCTCTCTCTGTCTTTGTCTCTCTTGCTGTGTGTGTGTTATAGAAATATCTATTGGTGTTAAGGTTTTTGGTTTCATTATGTGCATGTGCCCAATGTGCCCTTGTGTATGCACACACACACACACACACCTCTACATAAGCACACAGCTACCATACCCTTCTCCTACAAACTTAGGTGCCTTCCACTGTGCCTCTCCTCAGGGCTTATGCACATTCACGCTGCCTGCTGTTGTTTCTTAGATTGTCTGCCTCTCCGCTGATCAGAACCACGTCTAAAATCGTAGAGCAGCTATTGACTGTTCTGCTCATTTCAATAGGTAGTTAATCAAGCCCCTTGAAGACTGGAATAATATCATCCTTATTATTCTTGATGCCCCCATCACTGTGCTCTACACAGAGGCAAGATAATTATTTGTTGATTGAATGAATCAATGACTAATCAAAGCAATGGAGGCTTGGTGGATGAAGAGAGTTTAAAACAAGTCACTTTTTTTTCTGGCCTCTCCTCCTCATTTTTCTCCTCATGGTCATCGACATCCCCAACTCCCCCCACAGGCAGCTCTGACTGAGCCCCCTAATCTTGCTCCTTGCCATGCCCCCTCATCCACCTTCCCCACAGTGGCCAGATGTACCCTCCTAAACCCACACCTGACACTATACTTTCAGTTTATCACTCTCCGTGGTTCTCCAGTGCCCCTGAAAAAGAGTCAGAGCCCTCCCCCTGGCTTGTGGCCACCTCTTGACCTCACCCCTCACCAGTCTCCTTCTCTCCCTCTGTGCTCCAGCCACACAAAACACCTC
>NW_011387293.1:0-814 GCF_000754665.1 Bison bison bison
GTGGGATGGTTTGGGAGAATGGCATTGAAACATGTATATTATCATATGTGAAACGAATCACCAGTCCAGATTCAATGCATGATACAGGGTGCTCGGGGCTGGTGCACTGGGGTGACCCAGAGAGATGGTGTGGGGAGGGAGGTGGGAGGGGGGTTTAGGATGGGGAACACATGTACACCCATGGTCGATCCATGTCAATGTATGGCAAAACCAATAAAATATTGTAAAATAAAAAAAAAAAGATAATGTAGCATAGCATTACAAAGAAAAAACAAAAAGTTTTATTGGACATGCCTGAGCCCTTCCATTCACACAATGCTTATAGCAGCATTCGTATTACAAAGATGGAGAGTTGAATAGTTTCAACAGGGACACTATGGTCTGCAAATTC
This sequence comes from Bison bison bison, assembly GCF_000754665.1. Taxonomy (NCBI): domain Eukaryota; kingdom Metazoa; phylum Chordata; class Mammalia; order Artiodactyla; family Bovidae; genus Bison; species Bison bison. The sequence continues at coordinate 392 of NW_011387293.1, forward strand.
TAAATTATTGATATATTGCCCTTTTACAGAAAACTTGTGTTTACCTCTGATATTGATAATCAATGTTTACATGCAGATTGCAAACATTTATATTGACCACTAGGAGTTTGTAAGAGTTATGTGGAGAGCTCCATTATCTGATAATATCAGCATAAACTCCTCTTTTGTAATTCATTTACAGTTCTTTTAATTCCCAGACTACAGTTTATGGTATCAAGAACTCACAATCATCAATCAAGTCTAAACTTCAGTATATTCAAATGTTTCCAATTAAGCTAGGAAATCATAAATGTTTCAGCATGAGGGGAGGAAATAGTAATTCCACAACTTTCCTACAAAGTCAAAATCACCTCAGTATTTTTTTTTCTAATTTTATTTTATTTTTAAACTTTACATAATTGTATTAGTTTTGCCAAATATCAA
>NW_011387294.1:0-950 GCF_000754665.1 Bison bison bison
TTGGGAAACCTGACCAATCATCTAACTGAAATCAAACCTTCAGATGAGAGAGAACCAAGGAAAGTTCTCAGAATGAACAAAGACCAACTGGTTTTTCCTACTGATAAAACAAAACATGAATTTAATCTGTATATAATTCAAATGCATGGTAGGAAAAGCTCTTTGGAATCATGAATAAATTACTGCATACTGAAAACATTGTCTCTTTCAAGATGTATTAAAAATTAAAAATAAAATGATCACAGTTAATAATTATTCAATTCAGTTCAATTCAGTTCAACTGTAACAAATACCACTGAAAATGAAATCTTTAAATAAAGTATTTCTTGATCCCTGTAAATGACCTACTTATTATAAGTAATATTAAATGTAACCAAATTCAAAATCATCAAAATAAATAAGAGGTTTCCTTGGAGTTTTCTATAACAGGATATAACCATATAGAGCAGACAAACCAAATTTGAAAAAAAATAATCATTTGAATTTGATGGTCATTAAAATGAAACCATGGGGAGAGAGTGTGACAGTAGAAAAAACACTGGACCAGGAGAAAGAAAACCCCAAGTCTTATACCTAACTCTCTAGCCAATTACTAATTAAAGTTGAAACAACCTCTGGGCTTCAGTTTTCTTGTATTAAAAGTGGAACTGGAATAAATATTCAGTGGCTAAAATGTGTTATCTTGATTGCAACTCTCATCAGTTGATGGCCTGGGATACTCCATGCAGAAGGGTTTTGAGGCATCTGACATTTATCGGCAATACTGTTCTAGCTTCAGAAAGTTGTCTGTGCATTCTGAATATTTGCCAGACCTGGACAAGGCAGCCTCTAAGCTCCCATTCACATTTCAACTCCGTCTGTGTTGTGTCAAAGACAAGTGCGTGCAGCTCAGCTCAAGCAGCACTTACTGAGGTCCCACTGTTTATGGGCCACAGGTTAGGCAATGGAAA
>NW_011387295.1:0-1303 GCF_000754665.1 Bison bison bison
CAGCATCTCTGGGACTCTGCTCAGAGCAGAGAGGTCAGAAGAACCATACACCTGGCCCCCAGCCCCACCTCTGGCTGTCCACAGCCCTGTGAGTCCTGAAGTTGGGAGAGCTTCACCTTCTCCCCGCTCAAGACCACAGACTCCTGCCACAGATCAGGCTAAGGGTGATCAGAAGCCATGTGTCCCCATGTTCTGCCTCCCTCTCCTCTCTGCTCTCTGCTCAGTGGAGCATCTGGCCCTGGGATTCAGAGTCAGATCTCACCTGAGACACAAGAGCCTTTTCTGAAAAGGGGTCCCTTCTGACTTCTATTCTCTCTGCATGTGGAAGTTGAGAGGGGTTTCCTGGGGTAGCAGAGAGGGTTGAAAGGAACAGGAGATCTTAAAAACTCAAGTGCTTAGTTTTGCAGATCAGGACACTAAGAAGGTTAAGTGACTTGGCGGAGGTCCCACCGTGATTTCTGGTCGAACAGGAGCTGGAGCACAGCTGTTCTGATTACACATCAGCTTCTCTTCCAGAAGCCAGGCATTCTCGGGCACATTTGGAAGGTCCTTTGCGAGAGGCACACGCTTCAGTGGCTTCGTTCCTGGGTGACTTCCGGGTCTGCAGGCAGGGTACCCCTGATCAGGTAAGGTGGGTGAGAACAGATAGAGGGAGATGACAGAGCAGAGGGTTCTGGCTGTGGAGGGCAGAGGCCTTGGGGTCTGGATAAGAAGAGAGGGAGGAAAAAAAGGCTCCAGGAAACCAGGCCAGCAGGACCAGAGGCATTGCCGCAGGAAGGCTCTGGACACACTTCTGCATCCTTCTCAGTTTCCAGAGGAGCCACACTGGGACTATGAGTCCTGACTCCAGCCTGCAGAGACCTCCAGAGAGAGCTGGGTTTGGGTCAGAGCTCTGCAGGGCTCCCTCTAAAGCTCCAGACCTCTTACAAACCATGAGAGCTAGAACCTACTTCTCCCCAAACTAGCACCCACTTCCTGGATGGGTGGTTTAGGAAACAAGACATTCAGAATCACTGAGGGGCAGGAGGGGGTTGCAAATCAGGTGAGAACTTTCAAGACTGAACAATCTTCCTGCAGAGGTGGGCAGGAAGGAAGAGAACTGACCCATGCTGGAGGGAAATAGAAAGGAGAGGAGAGCAGGCTTATGTCCATGTTGCCACCTATGCTTTTTGGGCACCTTCTGCAAAGGGGTGAGAGTCCAGGAGGATCAATGCCTGTGAATTTTTAAATCTACAATTTCAAGGAAGCCAGGAAACAGACATATCAGTTCAGTTCAGTCCAGTCACTCAGTTGCGTCTGACTC
>NW_011387296.1:0-1180 GCF_000754665.1 Bison bison bison
CCCATGGGATTTTCCAGGCAAGAGTATTGGAGTGGGGTGCCATTGCCTTCTCCATAAATAGGGAGAGTTCTCCCCTTTTCTGCCCTCCTTTCCCACAGAGAGGAAGAGGATGACTATAGGGTCTGCAATTCCCTCTGAATGTAGTGAGTGAGAATATACGAATAACCTTTCACATATGCTGAATGCTGTGAGTATGGCATCTGAGTCCCTCTGCCATCATGAATCCTTCTGCAAATTTTATCTTGGGTTCACTGACTAATGTCTACATGATGGACAGTTTTTGTTTTATAGTTTCTCTCCCAACATTTGTTCTGGTAATAGTGTCCTCTCTTCCTTTGACAATGTCTCTTCTATCCCTCCAATCGTAAGGGGTTCATATTATTGCTTGTCATAGAAACGTGCCTGTTTTCCTCCTGGGTTTAGTCTTAGTAATGGACATATGACTAAGCCCAAAGTAACTTTAGATTTGAAGAAGTCCATCATGAGACGTCATCAACCTGGCCTAGTTAATGGGTCCAAAGTTTGAACGGTGCTCCAAACCAGAGTCAGCCAGAGTCCTTCCTGGAAGTGTTTTTGAAGTAGATCTCAGATAGTCAAGCTATGAAGATATGAGCCTGAAAGACTTAAATGGCCAGCTCTCTGATCACAGGCAGAAAAACGAGGAAGCAAAAAGAAGTTGATGGGCTGGGAGAAACAGAGTTGTGAGTACTTGGTTCTGGTCACATTGTTTCCTGGAGGACTGAATTCCTGCTCTCCCTTAGCTGTGCAGTGCTTCCCATACTGTGAGATACCCATAAGATTCCTTCTCTGCCCATGTCAGTTCCAGTTGGGGTTTTTCCTGTTAACAAAGAATATAAATATACTGAGCATGGGTATATATATTTTCTGCTCCTTATCTGTTTCATCCCATGGAAATCTAATTCTTCAAGTGGGACCCTTGCTGATTTCCAGAGCTTAGAAAATATTTCCCTTCTGACATTCACTGAACTGCTTCAGCAGGGAGAGCAAGAGGCACAGAGTCAATGTTGTCCTTAGGTCACTATCTTGGAGCTATGTATCTGGGTCCATTTTTAAAAGCTTTCCTTTTGTGTTAATTTTGTTTCTTCCTTTGTGACTCAGTTCTGATTATTTTCTTTCTCTTTCTGAAATATAAGCTGATTCCTGACCCCCACCACATACA
>NW_011387297.1:0-957 GCF_000754665.1 Bison bison bison
AAAAAAAAATCCTGTTTAAAATCACATCAACAGGAATAAAATACCGAGGAATAAACTTAACCAAGGAGGTGAAAGACCTATACTCTGAAAACTATATAACATTGTTGAAGGAAACTGAAGATGATACAAGGAAATGGAAAGATATCCCATACTCTTGGATTGGAAGAATTAATATTGTTAAAATGACTATACTACCCAAGGCAATCTAGAGGTTCAATGCAATCCCTACCAAAATACCCATGACATTTTTCACAGAACTAGAAAATAATCCTAAAATCCATGTGGAACAACAAAAGACTCCAAACTGACAAAGCAGTCTTAAATAAGAAGGAAAAAACTGGAGATATTACCCACCCAGACCTCAGACTATACTGCAAGGCTACAGTAATCAAAATAGCATAGTACTGGCACAAATACACAGACCAATGGAATGGAATAGAGAGCCCAGAAATAACCCCACACACATATGGTCAATTAATCTACAACAGTGGAGGCAAGAATATGCAATGAAGAAAAGACAGTCTTTTCAACAAGTAGTACTGGGAAAACTGGACAGTTAAATGTAAAGCAATGAGATTAGAACTTACTTTATACCATATAGAAAAATAAACTCAAAATTGATTAAAGACCTCACGGTGACACCTGAAACCATTAAACTCCTTCCTATGAGAGAACATAGGCAGCATATTTATTGACATAAATCATAGCAATACTTTTGACTGTCTTAAGGCAAAAGAAATAAAAGCAAAAATAAACAAATGGAGCCTAATTAAACTTAAGTATGTTTGCACAGCAAAGGAAACTGTCAGCAAAAACAAAAAGACAACCTACAGAATGGGAATAAATGATATGGCCAACAAGGAATTAATATCCAAAATATGTAAACAGTCATTATTATTCAATATCAAAAGAACAAAAACCCAATCAAAAAACGGACAGAATAGACATTTTTTGAAT
>NW_011387298.1:0-835 GCF_000754665.1 Bison bison bison
CAACTGAGCAACTGAACTGAATTGAAACTCTACATATGTATCTCAGTTGATCCACACAGTATCCTGAAGAAGTAAACACCATAACTGTCCTCTGTTACAGGTGAGGAAACTGAGCAGTGGTGAAGTTATTTCCCTCAGACCACACAGCATCTGTGAACCCAAGTCTGCCTCCAGAGCCCAGCCCTCAAATTCTGTGCTCATAATACCTGCAGTGGCCTGCCTTTCCTGCCAAGGCAGCAAGCTCCCTGATGGCATAAGGCTTCTTATTACATGTCTGCATCCTCAATGACTAACATATAATAACTACTTAGAAAATGATAAACAAATATCGCATGAATAATCTCACATCTGATCCAACACATTTCACCTTTTGACTACCACATACTCTCTTTAGGGTCAAGGACAAAGACTCATGCATAGGAAAAACAGATTGAGGAGCTGGTAAATGGAATCTGGACAAGTGACCAGTGACATCCCTTGAATTGGCTATATTACTGGTTACTTGCCCTTATCAAGATATAGAAGGTCAGGCTGACAAACTCATTTGGCAAAGTTTCCTTGATTCATTATTATTTTATTATATATGTGCTCAGTCACTTCAGTCGTGTCCAACTCTCTGCGACCCCATGGACCATGGCCCGCCAGGCTCCTCTGTCCGTGGGACTCTCCAGGCAAGAACATTGGAGTGGGTTGCCATTTCCTTCTCCAGCGATAAAGTATTAAGTGAGTGAAGGGAGTGAAGTGAAGTCGCTCAGTCGTGTCCGACTCTTTGCGACCCCATGGACTGTAGCCTACCAGGCTCCTCCGTCCATGGGATTTTCCAGGCAAGAGTACT
>NW_011387299.1:0-1036 GCF_000754665.1 Bison bison bison
AGGCAGGTAACCCCACACCTGCTCATGCCCATCCTAAGTCTACCCATTGCCATGTCGGCACATTTACTTTTCTCTTAGAAGCCCTCATTTCACTCTGTGCTCATCCTAAATGCCACCAAAATGCCAAGATAGAACCCCACTCTCCATGGAGTCAGTTGTACTTCTAGCTTTTATTTACCTCCCTTTTACAGACCAAACACAGTGCCCAGAGGGTATTTCCTGGTGCCCAGCATTTCTGAGTTGAATTATGCTTTTCTGTAATGTAAAACATCATAAACTCTCACATGGTAGTGATTATAATTTTATGTGATGGAAAGAATTCAGAGAATGAGTATTCCCAGTCTTTTACCTCCTTCTGCCTACTCAACAGATGGTGACTTTGTTTGGTTACTTCTCTCCAACCCTCCAAATTTACAGATGAGTTTTTTGGGCTTTTCGTGGAAAATCAAGATGCAGAGAGGAGAGAGGAAGAAATAAGGGCCTGATCTTAGAGGAGTGTGTGCCTGAAAGGACGAGAATTGTGGATGCAATGACTAAAAAAATAATGAAGAATTATAACTTCAGACTATAAATCTTATTTATGATAGTCAAGAAATTTTAGTAAAGGTCTTAAATAATTTTGAAATTATTTCCTTATTTGGCTATATTCTTTTGACTACAGCAAAATTTGGGGACTAAACTTCATGGTTAGATTTCATAACTGCTCCATTTCATATCAATTTATTGAGAATTGTGTGCTAACTAAAAAGAAGAGCACCTTTTGGAGTGGATAGAGGCAATATAGTATGGATTTTTGAGACAGACAGGCTTGGTCAAATTCTACAATTTATAACTTGTAAAACTTTGGGCCAATTGTCTAAATAACCTAAGCCTTGAGTATCTCATTCTGTTTCTCTTAAAGAGGAAAACAGTAAATAAAAATGGTGATGATGATGATGATGATGATGGTGATATTAGTACCTAACTTATAGATGCCTGACACCAAGTAAATGCTCATTAATATTACCAACTATTGTTATTATTGCAATCCATATAT
>NW_011387300.1:0-952 GCF_000754665.1 Bison bison bison
TAGACCGACAATGCATGCTAAACTGAAGCATCAGTTACTTAGACCCTCATTTTCAGAGAATGAAATCATGTGCAAGTAGAAAGGAACATGTTTCATGCAGTAGTTCAAAAATTTGAAACATACTGGTGCAACAGCTATTCTAATGATATCAAACTTGGCTACATATTAATATTATCTACTGACCTAGGGAAAAAAGAGAATGACAAACTCATGTCAGGGGACTAGCAACATAAGTCATACTGCAAGTCAGAAATCCTTCAAGGCAAAATGTAGCACGACCCATATATTTAGTAACCAAAGGTCAGATTTGGCTGAAGCTTAAACCCATGTTTTGATTTTAAGAGCTCTAGAATCACCAAACAATATTAAATTCAGAGCCCCAGAGCATATTCACAGAAAAACTTACACCCTTTATAGAGAAGGGTTGGAACTGGAGATCCGGAAAAGACACTGGATAGGATTTCCCTGAACCCTCTGAGGGGATGGAAATGTGTCCTCATCTCTTGCTATAGGAGGGAAAAGTTGCCTGAAGATCAAGAACTATCTTACCTAAGAGAGATAATATGTTAATGATACTTTCCCTCATTGATCTTTACCATTTGCCTTCATTGCCTGCAAATTAATAGCCAAGCTAAACTCTCAGCATGTATCAAATGGGAAGTATGACTATATTACGTGAACAAAAGAGTTATCTATTTGTAAGAACACCATAAACTGGTCAACATCTAACAGGAGAAGAATCAATTCTGTAATATATAACATCTTATAATGTAAGATTAAGTATATAACATGGTGACTATGGTTAATAATGCAGTATTGTAAACTTGAAAATAAGTGACTGAGTATAGATCCTGTGTGCTCATCACACACAAAACAGTGTTATCTATGTAAGATGATGGATGTGTTGATTACCTTGATCTTGGTAATCCTATCACAATATGGATGTATATCA
>NW_011387301.1:0-850 GCF_000754665.1 Bison bison bison
AAAAATAAAAAAAAAAAAAAAAAAAAAAAAAAAAAAAAGATATAACACTGAAATATGAACTCCCTAGGTCAGTAGGTGCCCAACATGTTAGTGGAGAAGAGCAGAGAAATAGCTCCAGTCACACTACTTCATGGTAAATAGAGGGGGGAAAGATGGAAGTACTGACAGATCTTCTTGGTCTCTAAAATCACTGTGGATGGTGAATGCATTCATCATATCAGAAGATGATTGCTTTTTGGCAGGAAAGCTATGACAAACCTAGACAGTGTGTTGAAAACCAGAGACATTACTCTGCCAACAAAGGTCCGTATAATCAAGGCTATGGTCTTCCCAGTGGTCACATATGGTTGTGAGAGCTGGACCATAAAGAATGTGCAGCACCAAAGAATTGATGCTTTCGAACTGTGGTGCTGAAAAGACTCCTGAGAGTATCTTGGACAGCAAGGAGATCAAACCAGTTAATCTTGAGGGAAATCAACCCTGAATACTCATTGGAAGGGCTTATACTGAAGCTAAAACTAGTATTTTGGTCATCTGATACAAAGAACTGACCCACTGAAAAAGACCCTGATGCTGGGAAAGATTGAGGACAGCACAAGAAGAGGGGATCAGAAGATGAAACGGCTGGATGGCATCACCAATGCAATGAACATGAACTTAGGCAAACTCTGGGACGTGGTGAGGGCCAATGAGGCTTGGTCTGCTGCAGTCCATGGGATCACAAAGAGTCAGACTCGACTGGCTAGTAGACTGAATGACAGCAGCAAAGTAGATTTTAGGTTAATTTTCATGGGACTCCTGAAAAGAGTCAATGGGACTTAATGATACTGAGACACTGAATCCCTCTCCT
>NW_011387302.1:0-793 GCF_000754665.1 Bison bison bison
GAAGGGGACGACAGAGGATGAGATGGCTGGATGGCATCACCGACTCGATGGACATGAGTTTGGGTGAACCCCGGGAGTTGGTGATGGACAGGGGGGCCTGGCGTGCTGCACTTCATGGGGTCGCAGAGAGTCAGGTACGACTGAACTGACTGACTGACTGTCTGAACACTGCATGTAAAAAGTTGCTGGAATCATTTGTGGCCTTGCATAATGCTATCTGCTTCCACATATGAGCTAAGTAGTTCTTCACTGCCTTGGTAGCTTTTTGAGTCAAACAATTTTTTCTAGTACAATTCTTTCCAAATGATCTGAGGTGAAAGATAAAGTTTTCCTTTTTTTTTAATCCTTTACAAATGATGCATGATCCAACATTGTGGTGACACGATATGGTCCACTGTGCATTATCAGAATGCAGTTCTTAGCCACTGTGATTTGTTACACGAGTCCAAGAACCACCTGATCTGATCTATACCACTTTCAATAAGATTATTCACTTGGATACACTTGGATGTTGCAAAAGTATTTAATTGGTATAAAAGTTTCTAAATAATCTCAATTTCTCTCCTTGGTTTTTTGCACATTTGTGGTTGTAGAGGGACCACACTTTAATGACACTTAGAGATACACTAAGTGACAGTAAGGAAATGCTGTGGTTAAAGGAAGAGATCTAAAAAAATAAGACCTACTTTGTCTGGAGTCAAAAAAAAAAAATGGCTATGCTTCAAACTAAATTTATATGATTTAAATAAATAAGTGGGTTAATCTTTAACGCTTTTGCTCTAAAAAGATTCAA
>NW_011387303.1:0-794 GCF_000754665.1 Bison bison bison
AGAAAAAATAGTTCCACAGACTTTTTATTCATTTCTATAAACTATAAACATTTCTATAAACCATTCATTTCTCAAAAGAAATGATTTATCTTAAAACATCACTTTAACAAATATGACCTTTTTAAGACACATGTATATTATTTCAGCAAAAACAAACTTACTCATTGTCTTGCATAGTAGATTCCATTCTTTTGTTTATACTGAGGTGATTCAAGTTTTCCCTCTTTCCTATGTGTGCAATAAAAGGAACATAAAGTTAAAGCAAAATTGTCAAACTTTAAATAGAATTTAGATCACCAAATTTTAAATAAAAAATAAAAGGGTAGACAAATGAAAGAACAGTAGTTAATGAAAAAGTATCCTGAAATTTATGGGAAAATTTTTGCAATATTGTGAAGAACTTTGCAATAGGTACTTTGTTTCTTTTTTTATTTCCCATTCTAATTTTTTATTTTTTTCCCATTCTAATTTTTTATTCATGGATTATATTATACAGAAGAAACAATCTTTTGAATAAAATTTCTATTGGGGCTTGGTATATTAAAAAGAAAAACTAGATAAACCCAACTGAATAATATAAACTTTACTTTATACAGGATGCTTTCATCAAATATTTTAATAAAAATTATTAAAGTTTCCAGTTTATATTATTTAACTCCTATTTTTTTGTCTCACAGTTAACAACAAGGGATTGTTGATACTAATATCTAGAAAATAGTGAGCTCCTCATGATAGCACAGTAAATCAAATATAATTTTAGGGACAAAAGTACCTGACTGCTTAAATGCTAAATG
>NW_011387304.1:0-934 GCF_000754665.1 Bison bison bison
ATAGCCCCCCGCCCCTCACAAAAAAAGGTAAAACACTAGTTAGACATTTAAGAAGTAAAGAGGGATGCCACAGATGGCCACTATCAGATCCAGCAGATATTAAACAGAACAAAGAGATTACAGCATAAACAAATTAAAGGCAACAAATTAGACAGTGTAGATGAAATGGACAAATATTTTCACTTAAAAATATGATACCAAAGGAAAAAAAAACTGAAAACCCTTAACTATTAAAGATACTGAGTTTGCAATTCAAGAAGTTCCCACAAAGATTTTTCCAGGTCCAGAAGACTTCAAGGTAAGTCCTGTGAAACATTTAAGAGTTAATGATAATACTACACTAACTTCTTCTTCCGAGATCAGACGAGATCGGGCGCCTTCAGGCTGAGACGGTGGCGTAACTTCTTCTTAAAAATAAAGGACTGAGGAATACTTCCCTATTCCTTTTATGAGGTGAATCTTATACAGTTACCAAAACCAGAAAAAGGTAAAATTACAGACCAATAGCCTTGATGAATACCAATTAAAAACCAAAAAATAAGAGTGAATTGTATAAAGGGATAATATAAAAAGCATAACACATGAACAAGTGGTGCTTATCACTGGAATGCTAGATTGGTATAATACCTGACAATCAATACATATAATCCTCATTATATCAGAATATAGTAGGAAAAGCCTATGGTCATTTCAAATGAAAAAAAGCATTAGGCAAAATTTAACATCTGTTATACTTGTATTAAAAACTCTCGACTTTAGAAATAGAACTCCTCAACTTAATGAAATGCAACTACAAAAGATTTATACATAATATCATACTTATGGTTAAAGGTTGTTTTTCCCCTAAGATCAGGAGCAAGACAAGGATAGCTGCTCTCACCAGTTGTATTGAACACTGCAGACAATGAATAAAGAACGAAAAATACAAGGCAAA
>NW_011387305.1:0-1013 GCF_000754665.1 Bison bison bison
AAAAAAAAAAAAAAATTACCACTCAGAGTGCTTGTCTCTGTGAGCTTACCCAGAATCTCACCAGGATTTCAAAAGACCTAGTAAAGCTGGGTTATGGAAGAAGGAAGGCTTACCAGGGAAAGGTTTACCTGGAAACAGAAACGTGTCCTGACAAACCTGAGTTTTCACTACAGAGGGACAGGAAAAGTGGGAAGCGGAAGAGAATGGAACTCTGAGGAGGAACAGGGAGTGAGAGAGACAGGAGGAGAAGACTGTGAGAAGTAAGAGAAAGTAATCAATAAATTCAATTTATGAGAAGCACAAAGCATGCCTTGTCTGTGTGCCAAGTACTATTCCTGGCCACCTGAAAATCCGATTAGCTAACTTATTTTGTTTTCAGTATCTGTCTCTTCCCCCCAGCAAGTGCTGTTCTTTATTCTTCCTTCTTGGAGGAAATGCAGGTTAATTTTTTTATGCCTGGGTCTAGTTTCATCTCTTCTTATGACAAATGCTCTCTGTGTGATATTCACATTAAGTTACAAGTAATTAACTGTTTATACAACCTGCTGTAATAACAGACAAAACACTAACATACTGCACTTCTAACTCTTGAGGCATAAACACTAGAAAAGAAGTGCCTATTAAGAAAAATAAGAGTCTATTACCACAGTAATATTTCTTCTATTAAAACCAGATTTTTTTTTTTTTTTAAGAAAATGTCATAAAGCAACTATTACTTTCAAAAGGTGCTTTAGAAAAGGACTCCTGTGACAGAAGAGGCTGGAGTAGGAAATCTAAACTTTGGAATTTCATTTGCTTTGACATGACTCCAAATCTGAAGGGGTGTCCCATGGAAGGATGGGAATGCCCTCCTCAATGCCCATGCGTCCTCCTCAGGATAAATGGCCCATTAGGTGATTAAGAAACCTCATTGTGAGTGAATGAAAGTCGCTCAGTCGTATCCAATTCTTTGCGACCCCATGGACTATACAGTCCATGGAAGTCTCCAGGCCAGAATACTGGAGTGGGTAGCC
>NW_011387306.1:0-952 GCF_000754665.1 Bison bison bison
TGGAAAATCAGGGTCAAGCTGTTCAAGGCAGCCCTACCTAGGTCTTGCTTGTGCCGAAAGTCAGTTGACCTTGATGAACCTCAATTTCCTCACTTATAACATGGGGATAACGACGCAAGAATCAGATGTAAGAATGTAGATATCAGTGCTTTAAAAAATAGAAAGCATTACTATATAAGATCCTATTTTTTATAGCCTAAAAGTCATATAGGAAATTTAGAGGAGATTTTGGACTCTGAGAATCTACCTTTACAAGAATGGCAAATGATGAGTCAGAATGAACTGGAAACTTCTTAAGTTTCGGTTCTTGAATCCATTACAACAATGAAGGTAACAATTACACTGACTCAGATGTACCAAAAGTCACATTAAGTTTTCCCAAATATAAGTATTTCTAATGAAAATACAGATCTCTCTCAAGATAGCCACAGCGTGCTTTATTCCAGCTCTATATAAAAGATACACCCACCTTATCCCACACATCCATCGCTGAGCATAAGGGGCTTCCTTTATAGTATAACTTTAATTCATCATATCTGGGACAACTAAGATCCCTGTTGTATTCTGGATGAATTTTTTCTCCAGGAAGTTGGTTGTGCTCCCTTCATTCCCCAGCAAATAGTTTTTCTATATTCCCCAAAGCAGTGCACTATTTGCACCGAGGAGTAGTCATTGATTACAGAGTAGACTTACCTACACCCTCAAGGGCAGGACCAAAATGCATCTCATTTATGACTGTCCATGCCTGTGCTACAGCAGTGGTGAAGTGTCTGGCATATACTGGATACGTGCTGATAGCTGCCAATATAACCATCAAATTGAAATCAGCTTCGACATCCTGCAAACGCACTGTTCTATTTTAAGAGGAAACCAGCGACTCCAAAAAGATTCTGAATCTAGTCACCAAACTCAAGACACACAGAGCCACACCCAAACCTTTTTCAAACAAATT
>NW_011387307.1:0-863 GCF_000754665.1 Bison bison bison
CCTGGGCTGGGGTGTGCGGCTCCGCCGGCTCCTGGGGGCGGTGCGGCTCCGGCCCAGAGGCCTCTGTCTGCGGCAACGGCATCTTGGCGGCAGCGGAGCTGGGGGTGAAAGGGAAGCTCAGGAAGCCGGGGCGGGGTGGCCGTGGGGCGACCAGTCTCCGGGAGCACACACCGAAACCCCATGAGATCCCGGGGGGCGTGTGGGGGCCCAGGCGCTGGTCAGGGAAGCTTCCCCCTGCCTCCCCGGGCCAGAGGTGACCCCAAAGCTGTCAAAAGGAACTGTCACCAGGCAGCTTCCGTGGCCTGAGCCGTCTTTGTGCCAGGATGCAGCTACTTCTGCAGACACGGCGGACAGCTACTTCTATCAGGAAGCCTCCCTTGACACCATTTTCCATGACGGTCTCCCCTGAGTACCCACCCGCGCTCGGTCTGCCAGGCCAGACCCTCCCACCAGAGCTGGAGAGGGAAACAAAGCTGCAGATTCTGGGTCTCAGCCCAGCCCGCAGCCCACAGTCCCCAGAGTGGGCCCAGCAACCACGTCCAGGGCTTCCTGAACCACGAGTCCTGAGGCCTAGCGGGTCCACCCCCTCCACAGCCCCTTCATGCCCCCCTCACTCCTCAGCTCACCCCCTTTCAGCCATCAGGCTCACTGCTTCTGCTCAAAGCGGAGCTCAACGGCCCCCAAGGAGGACGTCCACCCCTTTCCCTGGGTGTCCCAGCACTGGATGGGGGTGGGGTCAGGCTGGAGGGGGCTGGCCCAGGCCACCGGGGGCTTATCAGGGCCTTGCAGCCCACAAGGAAGGCTGTGGGAGGGGCCATGGTTCTATATTTAACCAGGAGCTGGAGGCTCCCAACTCTCTTCCC
>NW_011387308.1:0-996 GCF_000754665.1 Bison bison bison
AAAAAATGTCAGACACTCATCTAATCTAGAACACATACATATCATGATTTACTAGCCCATTCCAACAACTACTGAGTACTCGCTATGTGCCAGGTACTGACACTGGTGAATGAGACAGACACGAAGCCCTGCCTTGCAGACTTTACATTCCAGCGAAGGGTGAGGGGGAGCAGACGATGGCCACAGCCAAGAGATGTCTAGTGTACTAGCTGGTGGCAGCTGCTGTAGAGAAAAATAAAGCCAGGAAAAAGAACAGTGAGTCTGAGTGAGGCTGCCATTGTAAATAGTGGTCAGGAAAAGTCTGAGACAGTGACATCCCAGCAAAGCCCTGAGGTGGTGGCGAGTCTGCCAAGGACACGAATAGGGGAGGGGAGGGTGTATGTCAGTGTTGACATTTAAGCAAATTTTTAGAAATCAATGTTCAATCCTTCTCATCTGTTCTTTTCAATATTATACTGGAAAAACTAGTTAATGCAGTAAGACAAGGAAAGGAAATAAAAGGTTTACAGGTTGAGGAAGAAGAAATACAATTGTTTTAGTTTGCAGATGACATACTCATATATGTATAAAATCCAAAAGAATTAGCCTAGAAGAAAAAGAAAGACACTCCTGGAACTAATAATCAATTATAGCAAGGTTGCAGGATACAAGGTTAATATACAAAAGTCAGTTGCTTTCCCATATACTAGCAATGAACTATTTGAAATTTGAAATTTAAAACACAATAAACAGCATTTACATTAGCACCCCCCAAAATAAATAAATACCCAGGTAAAAATCTAACAAAACATATATAAGATCTATATGAAGAAAACTGCAAGACTGTGACGAAAGAAATCAAAAGGCCTGAATCAACGGAGAGACAGTGCATGTTCACGGACCGGAAGACTCAGTACGGTCACACTGTGTTTTTCCCAATGTGATCTCTCTAGATTTGATACAATTCTAATCAAAGCCCCACCAACCAGGACTTCCCTGCTGGTCCAGTGGTTACAA
>NW_011387309.1:0-930 GCF_000754665.1 Bison bison bison
CTGGTGTTTAAAATACAGGCCAACTGTCTGTCACACAGCAGGGTCCTAAGATGTTTTAGTCTACAGGCAGGGTGATGGCCACAAGGACCTCTTATCTCCCCCAGATTTCATATGTTGAAGGCTCCAGTATCTCAGAATGTGACTGTATTTGTTGATAGGGCCTTTAGAGAGGTAAATAAGGTAAAATGAGGTCATATAAATAGACCCTAATCCAATATGCAGAGGATGAGATGGTTAGATAGCATCACTGACTCAATGGACATGAACTTGAGCAAACACCGGGGGATAGTGGAGGACAGAGAGCCCAGGCATGTTGCAGTTCAAGGGGTCACGGAGTCCGACACGACTTAGGGACTGAACAACAACAATCCAGTATGACTGGTGTCCTTATACAAGGAGATCAGGACACAGACACGCACCAAAGGAAGCCCATGTGAGGACACGGTGGAAAGGCTGCTATCTCTACGCCAAGGAGAGAGGTCTCAAACCAATTCTGCCGATGACCTTGATCTTAGAGCTCTGGCCTAAGAATTGTAATTTTGCTGTTTAAGCCACCCAGCCTGTGACACTTTGTTTGGGCAGCCCGAGCCAGCTAACAGCCCATTTGCTGGGCTGCAGAAGCCCTGCATTGCTGCACCCTAGCTTGTTCTGTTTTCTGCAGTAGCTGAGGCTGCAGAGAGCTCAGATGCAAAGCTTAGTTTCTGAGCCCTGATCGGGAGGCTGTGTTTATATTTATCCTGCTAACGGCAAGGGACTGTTTCTACCCACAGCAATAACCTCCTGGGGGAGCTGAGGGCAGCCAAGGAAACAGCTGCCTCTGTCAGGCCCACTGGGTCCCTCCAGCAGGGCCCACACACTCAGGCCCCACGCTTCTGAGCTGCCTCCTCCCTGCAGGCTCTCTCTGATGCCTGGCTCTCCTAACCCCTACAC
>NW_011387310.1:0-741 GCF_000754665.1 Bison bison bison
GCTACAGCCCGAGGGGTCACAAGAGTTGGACACAACTAAGCGACTGACAGGCACACACACATGCACAATTAAACACACCTCCATAAAAACAGGGATTTTTTATAATGTTACAAGTGCCTGGAATCTAGCAAATTCTCGATTAAAATTTAAATGAATAAATGAACAGGACAGAGACAGTAATTCATTTTAAGAGATAAAGCACAGTAGATTTTACCGAATGTTTTCTTTTTTAATTAATTGTATTGGAGTGTAGTTGCTCAACCACGTTGTTAGTTTCTACAAAAATATAAATTTTAATAAAATAGGCTAAATGAATACACCTCCAAATGAATTATATAGCACAAAATTTTAAATATATAGGAGAAAAAGCAGATGAAGTAAAAAGCTGGGAAACTACTCATTTTCAAATACCTAACACAAATCTTAAAATTTTTAATATGCTTAGAAATACACATCATGTTAAAATACTGATTCATACCTTGACTTCTTATGTTCAAATAATCTGCAGAATACTTTTAGATTACCATAGGAATTTACAGAAGTCAGCCTTTGTACTGTATACTCTGATCCAATGGATAATCATTCTAACTCAGTCAAATAGCGTATTTTAAATGTTGTAATCACTGAAAAGCAAGCATTCAGGGGAAAATCAGCACACTACGGAACTTAACACACATAGGGAATTACCTGGCGGTCCAGTGGTTAATGTGGAGCTCTATACCAAAGTCACTGGTATAAAGC
>NW_011387311.1:0-1068 GCF_000754665.1 Bison bison bison
AGTTCCTTCTCCAGGGGATCTTTCTGACCCAGGAATCGAACTGGGGTCTCCTGTATTGCAGGCAGATTCTTTACCAGCTGAGCTACCAGGGAAGCTCCCCCCAAATTAGTTGTTAACCATATTATAATTTTTTTAAATTCCATAGGAAATAATCTCATTATTAAGTACTCAATATCACAGCTCATAGGAATAGGGTGATTATTGTTTTCCTTCAACTCTTGTATTTTACAAATTTTCCATATAAGAAATATGCTAATTTTATGATAAAAATTGAAACTTCTAAAAGAATAAATGTTCATGTTAGAAAAGAAATAACAAAATTAGTTATTTAGAGTATAACATACAATAAACAAAAATTGACATACTATTTTACCCCGGTAGTGAGAAGAATAGGAGAGGCTGAGGTATCTTTCCTACCACAACACAAAAGCCTGTGTTGATAAATGTTAATACTGGAAATGAACATATTCTGTGACTCAGCAACTACTGGGTCCCAGTCTTAGTATTACCCTCATTGCAAAAGACAGTATGTACAAGACTGCAGCAATTTGGGGTCATAAGAAGCTGCGAATAACATAATCATATGGCAACAACGATATAATAAATTATGTTGTCTAATTTATTGTGTTGTCTAATTTACTCCATACAGTTAAAAAGAATAAAGTGAGTCTATACAAAATAGCAGCTTCATTACTACTGAGTGGGAACAGCAAGTTGTAGAACAATGTATAGAGATTGATGCCATTTATGTTAGTAAAAATACTTGTACAATATAAACCCTGAATATCTCACAGTAAAAGGACAAAGTACACGACAAATTCCCTATTAATAGCAACCTTGGGAATGGAAATTACACTTGAGGGAGGGAGACAGTCAATGAACATTTGGGGTTTCATTGCAATGCTTTAATTTTTATAACAAGAATATTTGAGGAGATTCCCTGATGGTCCAGTGGTTAAGACTCTGTGCTCCCAGTGTAGGGGCCTGGGTTAGATTCCTAATTGGGGAACAGATATAATTAAGAGATATAATCACATGTTGCAACTAAAACCTGGCACATTTAAATAA
>NW_011387312.1:0-1023 GCF_000754665.1 Bison bison bison
ATCAAAAGAATATACTGTGTTCCAGGAAACGGACAAAATGCTCCATGCCAAGACAGCTCAGTTTTGCTTTTTCATTTCATGGATCAAGAAAAAATAACTTTGGGCATCATAGGTAGAAAAAAAAAATTAATAAAGAAGGGAAAAAAAAAATACCGTTGACCTCAGGGTTCTTCTCAAGAACACCCAGTGCCAGAAGACATTGTAGAAAAACAACATTTTGAGTAAAAGAAAGAATGGTGGAAGAATTATATCCAGCCAAGTTGTTTTTCTAATAAAAAAAAAAAGGGAGATAGTATGAAAAAAAAAAAAGGGAATAAAGCACCCATGAGCCTTTCTTGAGGGAATTACTTGACAATGAAATCCAGCCAACCCAAGAATATATCAAAATAAAGTCCTCTGAAAGGGATGAGCAAGGGGAGCACTGGAGTGGAGCGATACATACTGAATTCATGTAAATATAAAATGAGGGTAAAACAACTGGGGGAATTATGGTAATAGGACAGAATGTAAATATCATAAACACTGAGAACAAAATACAAACAGCAAAAAATTGTGAGATGGGAGGGAGGGTGGAAGAAACACAGGAAGTGCCAGTCTTGAGGAATTTCACAGCAGAGCCAGCCCTCACTGTCTGTAATTGAGACATCCTTCAAAGCACCGTCATTTCTCCAACTCTTCAAGGCTTTCTTAATCTTTTTTCTTGTCTCAAAGTCCCTCTTGGGACTGAATATTTCTTGTGGTAAAGAAATATCTAAAGTCCAGAAATATCTTTGGCTTCACTTGAGGACTGCGTCATGAAGAGGACCCGGGGTACAGAGCGGGCTGGACAGTCTCTAGCAGAGCAACCTGGGCAGGTTGTTAAACCTCCTCAAGCTTCGGTCTCCTCAGCTTGAAACTGGGATGATAATGCTACCTAGCTTCTAGAGTTGCCATGAGGCCTGAAAACCCGAGGGACGCTTATAACACTGCCCGGCACAGAGGCGGCCCCATTTTTTGTGGTTGCTGTTCAGTCGCTCAGTCGTG
>NW_011387313.1:0-885 GCF_000754665.1 Bison bison bison
ACCCTGCGTTGGCAGGCGGATTCTTCACCACTGAGCCACCAGGGAAGCAGTACACAACCACAAATAGTGGGTTACGTACACACAACGTACAACCGCAACCCGGCACCCGCACGCCCACATCACAGGGCCGAGCTCACACCTCTCATCGTCTCAGTCTCGCGGTCCCCTTACGCGCCGCCACAAGAGGGCGCCCGCGTCCCCACCGGGCCCACACGCAGCCGCGTCCTCACAAGTCGTGGAAACAGGCCGCAGAGGCTCCTGGGAGGTGTGGTCCGAGTCTCGAAAGGCGCCGCGCAAAGGACTCTGGGGCAGTTCGTTCTGCCAAGTCGCAAACGAGATTCCACCCTTGTCCTGGACAACCATCCCTTCGCCCCTCTCCCGGGTCCACTCGACTCTGGGTCAGACAGATCGGAGCCACCGTGAGCCGGGATCCCGCAACCTCAAGTCACGAGGCTTCTGGGAGGAGCAGCCTGAGCTCGCGGTGCGCAGGCGCCAGCGAGCGCGTTCCAGGCCCCGGGTGAGCCCGGCTCTACGGCCCTTTAAGCCCTGGGGGCAGAGGGAAGGGTGTTGGGACGGAAAGCCCCCGGACAGGACCGTGTAGGTATGGATGCCCAGGAGGGCAGCGAACTGGGGAGACTGGGTCTGGCTGAAGGGACCAAGGCAGGACCTCAGCACCTGAATCCGTCTGCGTGATCGCCTAAGGACTGCTACAGGTGGGGCCCCGGGGAGCGCAAAGCGCACGCTGCACCTGCGCGCTTTGGTGCAGGGGCGGGGCCTCGGGCGGGGCCACCCCCCCAAGAGCGGCTCGGATTGCGCGAGCGTGCCTGCCGCGGCCGGCGTGTGAGGGGCGGGGCCTCAGGCCGGAGCCGGTGGGAGCGCTGAATG
>NW_011387314.1:0-753 GCF_000754665.1 Bison bison bison
TCGACGTTTAAATGCTCTTTTGCTGAATTTGTGGGGGAGAGAGTGTTCTCCCCGTCCTACTCCTCCGCCATCTTGGCTCCTCCTCTTTCTTTTCCTTCTTTGTCTCCCTTGCTTCCTTTATTCCTATTTGGGGTTGGGGATTTTTGAGAAAGTACATTCACTAAATATATGTAGCTTGATGATCATGGGTGGCACTATTTACTTCAAATAAAACGTTTACATTTGTTGCAGTAAACTGTGACTTTACAAAATTCAGGTTTTAAAACATTTTTATCAAATTTCAATTCCATGCTCTGCAGGACGACTTCAGCACTCACATTAACTTCACATTATCAGCTTGCGAGTCCTTAAAATGAAAATATCCATATTTTTGGTCAACTTAGAGAATGTCTTCATATCTGGGTTTGTTTCCACATAGTGATAAGTGTGTAGTCAAAGTGTTACTGCAAGCATCGGGTTTTCTAAAAGCAATGATAATGCTTGATGCGTTCTGAGTTCAATGAATTAGGTTTAGAGATTTTGATTTATGTCATTGTGGCTCTTTTTATATTTCTAGTGAGAAAGACATTTCCAACAAATGTTTTGCTAACTTTCTATGTGCCTCTCAGGTACAAATAGCTCCTATAAATTAAGCAGGTAACAAAGTAGATGCTGAAGATATATAATCCCCAACAAATATTACAGTTATTCTTTTTGATCCCATGTCTTCCTCTTAAGTCTCAGTGCAGTTTAGATTTTAGGAAATCTTTGGTC
>NW_011387315.1:0-1163 GCF_000754665.1 Bison bison bison
AGGCAGACTCTTAACCACTGGACCACCAGGGGAGTCCCAGTAACAACTGTTTTAGTGTAATAGCTTCAGTAGCTTTCTCTCTGTGCCAGTTTATGTACAGTTAGCGTCCTCAAAGTGAATAGTAAAATGGTAACATGTATGAGATTATTTTTCTGTCCTTAAGCTCAGATATATTTTAATAAAGTAGCAGCTCTGCTCTGTGTTGTCTTGGGTTCAGATGCCTTGGTCCTGTACCCAGTGCCTTAGTGTTGGCTTCACTGGAGGCTAAGTCTGTGTTCAAGGCCAGCAAACATACTGAAGGCCAAGAGCTGGGGACTCAGTCTAGCTGAAGAGGACTGGGGACACCTGTTTGGTGCAGACATGCTCTCTACAATATGTCAGCCCAGACTTGTAGAAGAGGGCTTATTTATGTGTTTAGCCATATTGGTTGTAAAAGTGAAAATGTAGACATTTTGAGTTCCTGCTGTATACTGAGAAGTGCTACAGAGTTCTCTGAAAATCTAGGTTTGAACAGCATTTGCTCCAGGCACTGTTTTTTAAGACTCTTCTGGAGTTGTCTAGGTAAAACATGTAATTAAAACTGTGAAACACTTCCTTGGCTTGTAGAACAGGTTATTTGCAAGTCTAAAAGGGAACTAGCAGGTTAGTAGGCTCAAAGCCATCTTTGGTAGTTTACCTTTTATGCTTGTGCTTGCGTGTGTATACACACACACACACACAGCCAAACGTAATGAGATTGAAAAAACCAAACAACACGGAAAGCTACTCTTAAGCAAGGCTTCTGTAGCCTTGTACCCTGGGATGTTTATATGTTAGGGACCAAAGACCACAGATGGGGAGGTCACCAGGGCTCAGTCCTTGGCCACATCACTTCTGATTGTGTGACCTTGAGCAGTATAGAGTTGCTCCCAGCAGCAAGAGTTGCTCCCCTAGTTTTGGTTTTACCTCCTTATCTACCTAAAATTTTGGTAGGTGGACATTTGGTCCTGACTATGGCCATTTGGTTCATGACAAAAGTTCCTTGAAATTTGGTCCAATCCAAAACATCCATTTTAGACAGAACTAAATACCAAGGACTTTTTGGTGTGGACCAAATGTCCCGCAATGGAAAATCTCACCACCCCTAGAACAGCCTCTTCTACTTTAGAGAACCAGGAAAGGAG
>NW_011387316.1:0-775 GCF_000754665.1 Bison bison bison
AAAAATCACATACACATATATATAAAATACAAATTAGAAAAAGTATTTCATATTTGTTTGTGTGTTGAACATTTGTGTAATTTTTGTATGGAGACTTTATCAAGAGCTAGAAGAATAGATCAAGAAAGGGATTCAGATATAACCTGAACTCAGCATACTGTACTCTCTGGATATTTGCCTCAGTCTAGCAAAGACACAGGCAAATGGTAATGGCTCCAAAGGACTCATTGGTGGTGATGCTAGCAGTGCGTTTTTAAGAAAAGCAGTCAGGGTTCATTATCGACGCATTATCATGCTAATCCACAAAGACCAATTGGAATTGCTATTGCTCTATGCTTTATCATCATGAGTACTGCTGCCTAACACTCTGCCAAATGGGAGAAATTTAAAAAGGGAGGAGGAGGGAGGGGAGAGTAATAAGCCAGGTTAAGAATTTGAAATAAACAAATAAGCCTTCAAGTGATGGTGTGAAAGCTATAAATATGCAATAGAAGGAGAAAAAAAATCATTATCCTATTTCCTATCCTCCCCCTTCAATAAATCTATACTTCAACAAGGAGATAAATAAATTGACAGCTACCAATAAATCTACCCATAAGTACAGAAGATTTAAGTAAAGGCTTCTAAAAACTTTTACCATTTGCTGATTACCTATGAAAGAAAGAAAGTGAAATTCACTCAGTGGTGTCTGACTCTTTGGGACCCCATGGACTATATAGTCCATGGAATTCTCCCGGCCAAAATACTGGACTGGGTAGCCTTTCCCTTCTCCAGG
>NW_011387318.1:0-1060 GCF_000754665.1 Bison bison bison
TCTTTCAGACCTGATCCATAGCCCTGGTACATAACCTATGCTTTTAAGGCATGGCTCTTTGGAGATTTCAGTGGAAACCCCGAGAAGTATATCAAGCCCTCTAACTAGGTGAGACTCAAAACTCCACATTCTGTCTCCTCTGTGCTGGGAGATCAACTTTTTCAACCTTCAGTTTATTAGTTTCTGCAGACTTCTTGGAGTTTCTCCATGCATTTACAGTTCAGGGGCCAGCCAAGGATTTTAGATGAATCTGTGTGCATATCTGAGGTCTCCCCACTTTGGCTCTTTTTTCCATTCCTGTTATTCCATCATTCTAATCCTATCCATCGTAATTTAATGTCTAAAGAACTAAAGTAGCCTGTCAGCACTCTGGATTCAATTCTTCCTTCTCGAACCATTCTCCATGCTGCAGCCAGTTTCGTTCATTCATTAACTCATTTGTCAAATAATTGATGAGCACACCCTCAAAAGACAATACAGTCAAGCAGTCAAGCTATTGCAGCTATTAGGTTGTCTTGCCACATAGATTCAGCAGATGAAGAGCCCATAAGATCACATTTATTTAGATAGTTTGTTATTTATGATACAGCAGGCGTCATTGATTCTTCTTGTCCCCAAGTACTACGCTGATGCAGAAGCAAGTCCAGGCAGATGCTGCACAGGGAGTGGGACTGTGTCACATTTGAGAAAACTTGAGCTTAGAAATCTTACCTCAGGAATGTGAGCATACCTGCCCAAACTTTTCCCTCAAACAAGACGTTATCTTTGTTGTCCTTGGGCAGCAAGCAGATTCATCCTCCTGCCTGAAGGGAGATACTGTCTCTAGATTCCAAGGCCACTTCCTGTGCAGACATCCTTGAAAAAACAGTCTAAGTAACCAGACAGGTAGAAAGACTATGAAGAGTCACCTCCAAACAAGTCCAGAAGCAAACCAAACTTACCTTAGGTTGAACTTTCAGAGTGATTTCAGAGATAATAGAAATGTGTCCATCTGTTCCCTTAAGTCCTTCTTCCTTCTTTTCATCTGCAAAGGAAAAAGGAATCTCAGTGAGGTGATAGG
>NW_011387319.1:0-941 GCF_000754665.1 Bison bison bison
ACATAGTTCAAAAGTCTCTTCTTTACATCTGTGTCTCTTTTGCTGTCTTGCATATAAGATCATTTTTACTTGTTTTGTATTTGAATCAATATTGTGTTCTGAAGAGAAACTCCACTTGGTCTTCATCTGCAGTTTCTTTGATATGCTGTTAAATTTGCTTTGCAAGTATTTGGTTTAGGATTCTTCTATTAATATTCGTAAGGTATATTAGTTTATAGTTTTTATTTTCTTCTGATGTGTTTATCTGACTTTGTTATCAGAGGAATACTGGCTTCATAGAATGAGTTAGGAAGTGTTCCTTCCTATTCAATTTTTTTGAAAGAATTTGAGAAGAATTGATGTTAATTTTCTTTAAAATTTTGGTAGACTTCACATGTGAAGCCCTGTGGTGCCCAGTTTTTTTTGTTGGTGGGTTTTTGACTAATGACTCAATTTCCTGTTATAGGCTTATTTACATTGACTATTTTTTCTTGAGTCAATTGTGGTAGTTTCTGTGTTTTAAGAAATTTATTCGATCATCTATGTTATTTAAAATATTTGTATACAATTTTTTCATTGTATTTTCATAAGCTTTTAAAAATATATATATAATATTTACAGTAATGCCCCCGTTATGTTCAGTTGCTCGGTTGTGTCTGACTCTTTATGACCCCATGGACTGTAGTATGCTAGGCTTCCCTGTCCATCACCAACTATTGGAACTTACTCAAACTCATGTCCATCGAGTCAGTGATGCTATCCAACCACCTCATCCTCTGTCGTCCCCTTCTCCTCCTACCTCAAATCCCTCCCAGCATCAGAGTTTTTTCCAATGAGTCAACTCTTCGCATAAGGTGTCCAAAGTACTAGAGTTTCAGCTTCAGCATCATTCTTTCCAAGGAAATCCCAGGGCTGATCTCCTTCAGAATGGACTGGCTGGATCTCCTTGCAGTCCAAGGGAC
>NW_011387320.1:0-869 GCF_000754665.1 Bison bison bison
CCAGAAACATCCTCATGAACACCCCCAGAATAATGTTTGCCTAGTGGCCCTGGCAAGTTGACATATAAAATTAGCCATTACCGTTATCTTACTATAACTCCCAATTCTTGTGTTTGCTTTAAAAGTCAAGGATCTTCAGACATTTGGGGAAACATCTACACATGAGTCGAAAAAAATTAAAATAAACAGAGAACTAGTTTTCTAGAGAAAGAGAGAGTTTTAGAAGCAGAGAAAGAGAGATAATTTTAGAAGCATATGAACACTTAAAAGAAAAGCCGTGTGCACAAAGATTTGTAGCATTATTACATATGTAAAACAAGAGGATGCAATAGTAAAGGGATGATCCAGGATTAATAAAGTTTTCTTTGAAATTAAAAATACATTTACTGGAATATCAAGCTCAAGAAATGGCTGTTAGATAAAGTTCTGATTCCTAAAAGACAAAGTGAATGAAATTATGAAAAATGTAACAGTGCAGAAAATTACGTATATTTTAGAGACATATACCAAAAAGTACAGAGGATAAAGTTGATCAATAATAAGAAACTTTCCAAAATCCAAGGACAAAGATGATTCTTTAATTGGGAAGTCTAATTTAAAGATCTACTGGGTTAAATTAAAAAACTGAGATTTCAACATATTGAGAATAAAGAAAAAATTTCTAAAACCTTCCAGAGAAAAACAGGTGATTTTCATAAGCATGAGGATTACCTTACCCTAACATCATCATACACATTGAATGTCAGAAGAGAATGGAGCACTCTTTTAAACGTACCATTAAGTAATGGTTTTCAAGTAGAATTGCATTCCAACCAAATCATCTGTGTGTACTTAGTTGCTCAGTCGTGTCTGACTCTTTGCGACCCCAT
>NW_011387321.1:0-1105 GCF_000754665.1 Bison bison bison
ATATACACAATGCCTAATGTGCACATGAGAAGTTGCTGAATATCATTAGTCATCAAGATGCAAATGAAAACTGATACCACCACACACCTGCTAGAATGATTAGAAGACTGACATTACCCCAAGAATGCAAGGGTGGTTCAGCCTAAGAAAATCAATGTAATTCATCATATTGATTGATAGGATAAGGGGAAAGAACTTCATGATTATCCCAATTGATGCAGAAAAAACATTTGACAAAATTCAACATTCTTTAATGATATTAAGGAAATTAAGACAGCAATTTCATTTGCAATGGAATCTGAAAGAATACCTAGGAATAAATTTAACCAAGAAAGAGAAAATTGTACACTGAAAACTATAAAACACTATAAAAGAAATAATATCTATATAAATGGAAAGGTATCATATTGATGAATGGGGAGATAATATTGTTAAGTTAATAATACCTAAAGTGATCTACAGATTGAATGTAATCCCTGTTTTGAGCCTATTTTGCCAAAATAGAAAAGCCAACTATAAAATTTATATGGCACTGCGAGGGGGCCCAAAAAGCCAAAACAGTCTTGAAAAAAGAGTCAAAATTGGATGACTCACGTTTCCCAGTTTCAAAAGTCACTGCAAAACTTCAGTAACCAGTATGTAACCTTTATGTAACCTTTATGCCAGTATGATGCTGGCATAAAGATAGACCTACAGACCAATGGGGGCTTCCCTTTTGGCTCAGCTGGTAAAGAAGCCGCCTGCAATGAGGGAGACCTGGGTTCGATCCCTGGGTTGGGAAGATCCCCTGGAGAAGGAAATGGCAACCCACTCCAGTATTCTTGGCTGAAAAATCCCATGGGCAGAGGAGCCTGGTGGGCTACAGTCTGTGGGGCTGCAAACAAGTCAGACACAACTGAGCACACACACACGAGGAGTACCCAAAACTTAGTCTGTAGGCTTTAAAGCGCTTTCAATCTAACACAGAAATGAGAGTTTAATCAGAGCTTAGAATGTGATGCAAAAACTTTAACGTGGGACTTTACCTGAGGTGAAAAGCCTTCCGAATGTGAATCTGTGTGATGTTTGTCCTACGGTGCTTGTGACTGTCAATAATCTGAATTCA
>NW_011387322.1:0-768 GCF_000754665.1 Bison bison bison
AGGAAGGCTTTCTTATCTCTTCTTGTTATTCTTTGGAACTCTGCATTCAAATGGGTATATCTTTCCTTTACCATTCCATTTCTAGAAATGGAATTCTTTGTGTTGATTATTATCTTCTGGAAGCACATATTTGTATTTTATGATCTCCAGCAAGAAACTGCAGAAAATAAATAAAAATTATTTGTAAAAAACAAAATTTTGTAGATCTAGAGATATACCATTCAAATCTCCCTCAAGGAAGGATCTGGTGCTCATCTGTGGGGAGTCTGCCTCAACTGTGTTCTCTATGGTCACACCCTTCTCGTGAGTACAGATCTTTTCACCAAATAGGGCTAGAAAATGAAAACAAATGTGGGATATGAATGAGCAGAATCTGCTTTAGAGATCCCCAGTGGACTGATTAAAGGATCTGCATCCCAGTTCAAAAACACTCTCTGCCCAATCCTGCTTTCCCTTTCCTCCTACAGTTAATGATTCCAAATAAACATCCTTCACTGCAAACTTGTCTCACTGTCCCCTTCTGGACTACCCAATCCATGACCCAAAGACCCATTATTCCTCTTTCTTTCATTTATTTTCTCTTTCCTTTCCCTCACATCCCTTCCTGAACAATCTAGTTCTAAAGGTAATAGATGGAGTTAGCAAGGAACCATCTGTACTGGGTAGGGAGGTGGGAAGAGGAAGACAGTGGTCCAAAGCAAGTGTTAGAGCTCTGGGGTGGGGGGGGGGGGGTGGGGGTTGGAAGAGTGTTAATATAGCCACTCAGAA
>NW_011387323.1:0-968 GCF_000754665.1 Bison bison bison
AATCCTAAAAGAAATCAACCCTGAATATTCATTGGAAGGACTGATGCTGAAGCTGAAGCTCCAATACTTTGACCACCTGATGTGAAGAGCTGACTCATTGGAAAAGACCCTGATGCTGGGAAAGATTGAAGGCGGGAGGAGAAGGGGACAACAGAGGATGAGACAGTTGGTAGGCATCACTGACTCAATGGACATGAGTTTGAGCAAGCTCTGGGAGATGGTGAAGGACAGGGAAGCCTGGTGTGCTGCAGTCCATGGGGTCACAAAGAGTTGGACACAACTGAGCGACTGAACAACAATAATTAAATGTTTCAAGGATTCTGGAACTTACATCTGCTTAGAAAGACTTCCCATGCTTGAAGATCATAGAAAAGTTATTTTTTTCCAGAAGTATTTTGTCTGTTAATATGGAGTTGATTGGAGGTGCAACTTTTGGATAGGTGTTTGAGATGAAGAAAATAGGCTTCTGCAACAGTCAGAGGAGGAAGTGACAAGGACCTGAAGTAAGGTGATGAAGGGTCAGGTTCTTCAGTTGGGAAAGCAGGATAGGAGGTCTTGGCTTTCAACAGGATATATGCTTGATGCATGGTAGGTACTTGAATATTTATTGAATGATGAGGGAAAAGAAAGTCAATACAGAGAACTCCTGAGGTTTCTAACCCAGGTGGCATTCACAATAGTAATACTAATATTAATTAATTGATGATACTAATATTCATTGAAGGAGGAAGGTCTGTGGGTAGAAGAGGATTGTGTTCCATTTTGAACATGCTAATATTTTTACGGGCAGTTCAGCCATCTGGGTGAGTTTCAGAAAAGAATCAAAGATGGATCTGATGTGGAAAAAACTTAAGGAAGACAAATTTGGTTTATAACTTGGCCAATGAAGATGACTGCTGAAGCTATGGAATTATTCAGGAGAGTATATGAGTGTCAAGGAAGAATGGATGTGACCTTGAAGGATTTTA
>NW_011387324.1:0-868 GCF_000754665.1 Bison bison bison
CAGGCAAGAGTACTGGAGTGGGGTGCCATTGCCTTCTCCGGAATATATATATATATATATATATATATACACCCTAAAGTTCATAGGAACACTATTTGCAGTTGCCAAATTATGGAAGTAAAATGCCTACCAATAGATGAATGAATAAGGAAGATATGGTTTATGTATATTCAAAATATTACTCAACCATACAAATAGCAGAAATATTGCCATTTGTGACTAATAGAATGGCCTAGAGTTTATTATGCTAAGTGAAGCAACCCAGAGAGAGAAAAACAAATGCTATACGATTACATCTGTATGTGGAAGCTGAAAAACAAATGAGGAAACATAACAAAGCAGAAATACAGTCATAGAAACAGAGAACAAATATGTGGTTGTCAGAGGGGAGGGAAAGAGGAAGAGAAAAAAAAATAGTTGAGGGAGATTAAGAGGTAAAAACTTTCAGTTGCAAAATAAATGAGTCATGAATGTGAAATATACAGTGAAGGTAACATAGTCAATAACGTATGTAATAACTTTTATGGTGAAATATTGCAACTAGCATACATGGTGAGAATTTTGAAATATATGGAAATACTGAACTGAAATATTCTTTAATGGGAGCTAACATGATGTGCTTGATTAATTATACTTCACAACCAAAGAAACACACAAACACCTAACAAAAGAGGTCAGATTTTTGGTTAACAGAGGCTGAGGGGTGCCCAGATGGAGAACTGAATGAAGGCAGTCAAGTGGTATAAAGTTCCAGTTACAAGATATATAAGTACTAGGGATGTAAAATATAGCATGATAAGTAAAATGAACATTGTTGTTTGTTATACACAACAGCTGCTGGGAGAGTAAATCCTAATAGTTCTCATCA
>NW_011387325.1:0-827 GCF_000754665.1 Bison bison bison
GATTAAACCAGTCAATCCTAAAGGAAATTTTCAGGTCAGGAGATTAAACCAGTCAATCCTAAAGGAAATTTTCAGGTCAGTTTATTTCTCTTCCTCAGATTTTGTCCCATCACAACAAAAATTTGGAACGATGAACTAAAGGGTTTTAAACGGCAGACAAGTTACAGCTCAGTTCAGCTCAAGCAGACAAATCTTTTATTAGACAGACACTCCCAAGACATGGGAGCAGGCCTACCCAGCTCTGCACTCGTCCATTAATCCTTAAGCTCAATGGGTGTGTTTAGAGCTGGATTCATTAGGGTCTTGCTGCCTTGCCTATCCCTTGGAAAGCCCAGCCCATTAGCTTCCGGCTGACTGTTTGCAGAAGTCTTGTGCCCTGACAGCATCAGACCAGCTCACTCCCCTTAAGCATACACCACACCACACCTGCACCCATGTTCTGCACCTGTTGCTTCACTTGGCCACCTGCTCAGGATACTTTAGGCCTCTGAGGTGCACACGCTTCTCTGGTGCCTCTGCTGAGACTGACTTTGAAGTACACCCAGTCCTTGCAAGGCCCACCCTGGTTTAGTCAGGATCCCTCACAAGGTTGCCTAGAAGTCCAAGAGGGGTCAGTTGAAGTGTAGTAGGAGCAGGGGCCTCTGAGTGGGAGGCCACTCAGCGACTGAACGTTCTCTGCTGCAAACTCAGCTCCCCACCCGAGTTCTGAGGGGCAGTAGGCTCTGCTTTCCAGATGCCCAGGAGCCTGACCAGGGCTCAGATCAGACCAGGGCATCAGCCAGAGGCGGGTAGAAATAGCTCAGGCATTGGGTGAACCAGGACAGAAG
>NW_011387326.1:0-872 GCF_000754665.1 Bison bison bison
TGTGACTTGGGATGGGTTGGCTTTCTGAAGTTGAGGCAATCTTTGAAGAGTTTAACAAGGAAAAGTTGTCTTCTGGCATATTCCCAACAGCTGAGCCAACAAGTTTTTTCTTGACGTTTTTTGAGTGGCACATTCATGCTACCAGAGAGGATAATTATGCCTACATGTAAAACAGACTGCCATTCATTCCTCACTTGGAAAGGGCTTGCCTTGTTCTGTAATATAGGTCATTTAGACTTTATGGTTTCAACAGGTCTTCAATGTAATTTTAATATCATTTTAAAAATAAGACTTTTTTTTGTTTAACTGATACATTGGGCAGGAACAATGATGTTTTATAATGTCAACAGCCTGATCAGTAGTCAAACTTCTCCAATGTTGAATTCTTAATTTCAGTTTTCTTTCAATTCTAGAATTCCTATTTGATTCTTCCCTATGACATCCGGTATATGGTGAAATTCACAATCTTGTTATTAAATTCCTTGAGCTTCTGAGTCACAACTATATTCTTATCTGATAACTCTAATATTTGAATTTTTCATCTAAATGTTTTTTGCCTTTTTCTTTTCAGTCAAATAATTTTCTTCTCCCTCTCTTTGTTTCCTTCCATTTTGCATACCAAGTCATTTTTGATTGAATATAAGACATTTATGTTATATATTATCAAGATAAATTGAGGCTCTAGTGATATCTTCCCCCAAGTGAAATATATTTTTGCTTTTGGTTAGCAATTAGAGGAATGAAGATCATCTTGACCCGAATAGAGATTAAATTCATTCAAACCATTTTTTGTGTGTGTGAAGGTTGGGCAATTTATGATTCATTTAATTTTGAGTATCTATCCTTTTGTGGTCCCAACTGATTGCTTAGGG
>NW_011387327.1:0-1113 GCF_000754665.1 Bison bison bison
AGACACCATGTGTCCAACCACTTCCCAGAATCCTTCTCATTGGCATCCATCTTGGCTGAGCAATGCGTGCACCACCAGCAAAGACTCTGAGTCACAGTGATTGGTCAGAGACATCCTGGAAGCTAATCCCATCACCATAAAACCCAAGACTGTGAGCCACGTGGCAAAGCAGTTCTCCTGGGTTCCCCTACCCTAGTGCTCTCTTCCCTGGCACCCCTTCACAATAAAATCTCTTGTTTTGTCAGCACATGTGTCTCCTCAGACAATTCATTTCTGAGTTAGACAAGACACCATTTTGCAACCAAATCACCCACCCCAATAAAAACTGACAACCCCATACCCTAGTGCCACTCTCATCTATTAAGATGGCCCACACTCTGTGGAGTGTGTTTCTCTCTAAATAAATTGACCTTTTACCTATCACTTTGTCTCTCATTGAATTTTTCTGAATTGAGACATGAAGAACCTGAGCTTCGTTAAAGTCCTGAAACCAAACATGATCTCACTTAAAAGACCATGGATTCAGGTCCCCAGTCAGGGTTTTGGCTGGGTTTGAGTCCTCAACTTTGGGTTCAAGTCCCAGTCAGAGATACACGGTTTCAGGAGGAGGGATGTTTCTGGGGCCAAGCCTTAGAAACTGGCAGCTTCCACTCCCAATCTCTTGGGACATTCACTGTTAGAACCCAGTCACCATACTGTGAGGAAGGCCAGATCCATGGAGTGGGCACACATGTGTTTCCAGTTTGCAGGCCAGCTGCAATCTCAGCAAAGAGGCAGGACCAACTACCAGAAGTGCAAAGAAAGAATCTTCTAGATAATAACAGCCCCCAGCCATCAGGTTACCCTCAGTTTTCACATCTTTCTGATGGAAGCCCAGACGTCAGGGAGTAGAGACAGACTATCCCTATGTGCTCTATACAGATTCCTGAGTCATGGAGTCCATGAACACAAATTATTAAACCCCTGCATTGAGAGGTGCTTTGTTACAGGTGGTAGAAAACTGGAAAACTCTATATTTCTCGAGTCCATTGAATCCGCCTAGTAACACCCACTCCCTTCACACACAGAAAGTCATAGAACTGCTTTTCTCACTCTCAGGAAATTGCCTTATTT
>NW_011387328.1:0-847 GCF_000754665.1 Bison bison bison
AGCTATAATTCTTTTGAATCTTTTTGCAAATTAAGCCAAAAGAAAGGTTATTTTGTTGTATTTCATCAATAGCTATTTTATCATCTCCTTTCTTTCCAGGATACTGATGTAAGTACCATTTTATACCAAGTGATTGATTTTGTCTTTATGGCAGTTGTGTGATTTTTAATCTTTGTAATCATCTCTTGATATATTCACAGATAGAGTAATTTCCAAGATATTTAGAAAGAAGCAAATATGTTCTGTTTATTTTCAAATTTCATACCCAATGCATTTTCATTAGCACAGTTTTACAAGATTTTAAAATACTTTTTACGTTTTTTCAAATGCATTAAACCCCTAAGTGAAACTAATTTCCTTTCAAATTGCTTAAAATTTGAAACAAATACTATTTTTTTGCATAGAGGGATCCTTATCTCAGCTATTTTATGTGCTTTTGTTTCAAACAAGTGCTTCTTTTCTATCTAATGTTCAAATAACTATTTGCCAAATCTTTTCCGATTGTTTCATTGAATGATTCTGTTTCATTGAACAATTCACAATGTCTTAAATCAATTTAATTTCCTTGAGTATGGTATTTAGATAAAATTCGCTTTAGTCACCTAAACTACTTATTTTTTAATTAACAGAAGTTTTTATTATTGAAAATTATCTCTAAAGTATAAAATGCTATGTACTTACTGATGGCACTTTAAAGAAAATAATAGAATCTATTTAGCTTCTGCCCATAATTTTCTTGGCAGCTATTTCAGAGGACAACAGTGATTTAAAATTTAATATTGTCTGGTATTTTGCAAAGTCCCAATTAGGACATTATAATTTATTGTATAATGAAATTGGTGTTGGA
>NW_011387329.1:0-922 GCF_000754665.1 Bison bison bison
GGTTGCCATTTCCTTCTCCAATGCATGAAAGTGAAAAGTGAAAGTGAAGTCTGTCAGTCGTGTCCGACTCTTAGCGACCCCATGGACTGCAGCCTACCAGGCTCCTCCATCCATGGTATTTTCCAAGCAAGAGTACTGGGGTGGGGTGCCATTGCCTTCTCTGAACACTGGTCTAGTACACAGGAAGTCTGCAAAGTAGCTGATGGTAGCAGTTTCCATGACTCTGGGGACCATCAGAGTAGGTAGCCATTCACATAAGCTATGAATAGATTCCGATGTCTCTAATGCCCCTCTAATGTGTTAGAGGATGATGTAATGGAAAAAAGAAGAAACCAATCTGGGTTCATCTCTACCGGTGTCCTCATATATTGATGAGGAGACAAGAACCAACATGAGTTTGGGTATACTCTGGGAGTTGGTGATGGACAGGGAGGCCTGGCGTGCTTCGATTCATGGGGTCACAACGTGTCAGACATGACTGAATGAACTGAACTGAGACAGGTGGGAGGAAATGGCATGAATGATGGTTTGAAGGTAGAAGCATTACACCGGTGGGGAAAAGAGCACAAGTGAACTAGGTGAAACAGACACCACTGCGATGTATTTTCTTTGGGCTAAGCACTGTGTTTTGGAACATCCCAGGTGGTGCAGTGGTAAAGAATCTGCTTGCCAATGCAGGAGATGCAGGTTTGATCCCTGGATCAAGAAGATACCTTAGAGGAGGAAAAGGCAACCCACTCTAGTATTCTTGCCTGGGAAATCCTATGGACAGAGGTGCCTGGTGGGCTACAGTCCGTTGGGTCAAAAAGAGTTGGGCACAACTTAGCAAATGAGCAGGAGCATGAGTGTCTTTTAGCTTCTTCTCACTTAGCCACACTGGGAAGTAGAGATTATTATCTCCAAATCTAAATAAGTAAAAACT
>NW_011387330.1:0-855 GCF_000754665.1 Bison bison bison
ACTAGCGTGTGAGATGAGTGCAATTGTGTGGTAGTTTGAGCATTCTTTGGCATTGCCTTTCTTTGGGAGATAACTTGACTAGGTACATCAATAGCAAATTGTAGAGTCAGCATTCAGAATCATAACATTTATTCTACTTTAAAACACCTCAATGACGTTTTTTATGTCAGAATACAAAAATAATGGAGAATAAATTTCAGTCAGAGCCAGAGAGACAATATGTGTATGCATCTAGATTGGAAAGAAAGTAGTAACACTTTATTCACAGATGAGGTGATTGTGTAGAAAAATTCAAGGAAATTTGTTTAAAAATATAATACTATTAATGAAATTAATTAGCAAGAGGACATCATAAAGCTTAATATACAGAAATTAACTCCATTTCTATATACCAAATAATCATATATGAAAAAAGTACTCTTTACTGTAGTATCAAACATATGAAATATATAATATGAAGTCAGAAAAAAATGTTAAAGACCTGAACACTGAAAATTCTCAAATTCTACTGAAAGGAAGTAAAGATCTGAATAAATGGAGAGATTACCATCTATAGATTGGAAGAGTCAACATTATTGAGATGTAAATTCTCCTCAAATTAAAGATTTAACACAATTCTATTCACATCCCAGAAGTCATTCTTTTTTTCTTGAAACTCGACAAGCTAGTGGAAAATTAATGTGGAAATGCAAAGAACCTAGATTGGTCAAAATAAATTAGTAAAGGAAGAACAAATTTGGAGAATTAATTCTACCGAATGTTGAGTTAATATAAAGCTATATATACTAAAGGCAATGGCACCCCACTCCAGTACTCTTGCCTGGAAAATCCCATGGATGGAGGAGCCTGGTGGGC
>NW_011387331.1:0-729 GCF_000754665.1 Bison bison bison
GTCCCTCCAATTGAACTTTATCTAATGTTTTCTCATGACTGGAATGAGATGAATTTACGCTGTTTTAACCAGAACACCACAGAAAACTATCTGCAGCCTTTTCAGTGTGTTTATCAAAGAGCACATGAAGTCAATATAATGCCCTTATCACTTGAGATACTAAACAATCAATTGATGATGATGGTGTCTGCTGAGTTTCTCATAAATTACAAAATATTCAGAGTAAAGAAATGTATTTTAGGGGAAATACTTTGAAGCTATTCAAACCATGTGTCTCTGCAAACCTCACCTATATTTAGCATATCCAGGTGCAGTAGATCTATGAGTTAAGCCCCCAAATTCTCAGTATTTATCTTGTTGATCAAATTGTTCAAACTTTGGCCCATCATGAACTTCTTCAGGTTCACTCCTATGTACTTTAAACAAACTCCCATCATTTTTTTTTCTTTTTTTTTAAATTTTATTTTATTTTTGAAAACTTTACAATATTGTATTAGTTTTGCCAAATATCGAAATGGATCTGCCACAGGTATACATGCAGAATGACTGTACTGGTTATTCTTATTCCAGTCTTTCCCCTTTCCTTATGATAAAATTATGGAAGACAGACTATCTGAGGAATGATAAGTATGTTTCTGTCCTGAGCAGTTGTATGAATCTGAGGGGCCTTTATTTTTACTTATTCCTTTCATATTCTTTTTCCTGGAGGAGGTGTGAGTGTAAAAAAGA
>NW_011387332.1:0-1105 GCF_000754665.1 Bison bison bison
AGTCTCAACCACTGGCCACCAGGGCAGCCCTCAAGGCCCACGCTCTTCCCGAGCAGGGCCATGAGAAGTTCTTAGGTATCCATGCCTTGAGGTGTCCGAACTTAATCAGTATTACTATTAATCACTAAAATTATTTTACTAAACTACATTAGCTTAGTTCTCTAATACTTTTCATTAATGCATAACATAAGGTTTTTAGGATAGAGATAAGAAAAGTCATCAGTATTTTTCTATCACTATAAAACTCATCTCCCATAATGTTGCTAAGTATTCCTTAAGTAAAGGTTATGTATTTAGTATTTGATAGATAAAATGTACAAGAACGGATTTGAAGAGCACCTTAGAATTTGTTGGGATGGGCTTTGCCTCATTCATAAGAAGTGTAGCATTTTCTTTGCCTTTGGTTCAGGTGGATAGAATTGACCACCTTATGACTTAAGGTAAAAAGAATTGGAGTCCTTTTTAACAATATTTCAAGATACTTGCTTATATGGATGGCATTTTTCTTTTACTTTCAAATTCCTTAGCTTCTCTTCCCTCAGAGCCAGTATGATGGTACTTGCATGGCTCCTTTTCTAGTTCATTCTTATTCTAAGCAGATAAATCGGTGCAGACTGAACTTATGGTCCAGAGGCATTTTGTTTTCTGCCCCAGAACCTGTGTCTATCTACTACATCTCTTTATCACCCATCAGAGGAAAACTAAACTCTTTTTCAGAGTTCTGAAAGCCCTGAATCTGTCATTCTCATTTAACCAAACTCATCTCATTCTTAAATATTCTCTTGACTTTACCCGTCTACTGTGAAGTTTTTCCTGTTTTGAACTAGCACAGACATGAAGTCAGAAATACTTTTGATGCTTTTGAACTGCGGTGTTGGAGAAGACTCTTGAGAGTCCCTTGGACAGCAAGGAGATCAAACCAGTCAATCCTAAAGGAAACAGTCCTGAATATTCATTTGGAAAGACTAAATGCTGAAGCTGAAGCTCCAATATTTTGGCCACCTGATGGCAAAGATCTGACTCAATTTGAAAAGACCCTGATGATGGGATAGATTGAATGCAGGAGGAGAACCGAACGACAGAAGATGAGTTGGTTGGATGGCAT
>NW_011387333.1:0-803 GCF_000754665.1 Bison bison bison
ACCTCTTTGTAAAACAGCTGATTTCATTATTTCAATGGTCTTTTTATTGAATTAGGTTGAATAAGTTACCAACGTGACCAACTGAGCCTAACTGAACCATTAAGATGGGGGGAAGAGAAAGAGATTCAACGAAAAGTAATTGATCTAATAGCCACATGTAAACACAGAGGCAATTTCAGGGTCAGGATACTGAGAAAATCAAGGTAAATATATGTTTTATAAACCTTGTTCAAATATGCCTGGGAACGATAATGGATAATCTTGATTTTAATACAGAAATTATTCTGATTATTTTCAACTGACTGTTTATAATGCTTAATGGCAGACAATGTGTTTTCATAATTCTCGTTTTAACAGTTTTTGTGGTTTTAATTTCATTTTTTCACTTCTGAATGGTTGCAGGCTGCCAGTCCCTTCAGAGCACATACCATCACCCTTTTTTTCCTCCCTTACTTCCCAAATCACAAGAAATCTCAGCTTGATCAGGAATGCCGTGTTCTCAAAGAGTATCCTGTGAACAGGAGAGGAGAGATTATCCTACATTTCTTGACTTTCCTTGCTGTTGATAGAATTTTTGCTCACAAAATTTCAATCTCTGATAACTTCAAGTGAAAGACTGGACGCGCTCAGACTGAGTAGTTCTTATTTGAATAATGAGTGTAATTCATAAACTGAAACAGGTTGAAAGTCATAATATAAGGAACCTCACCTTGGGTGAAAATGAAAATGCCTCCACAGATGGACACACATAAACACATTGTCATCTACTGACATTAACAGGCATTCATGTGCATTAATCAAAT
>NW_011387334.1:0-1083 GCF_000754665.1 Bison bison bison
ATATTTTCTTTGTAGTTCATTCATATTCTGTGTTAGTCATGGTTGACTATTTTATTTTTAAAAATATTTTATTGGTGTATAATTGATTTGCAGTGTTGGGTTAGTTTCAGATATACATCAAAGTGAACCTGTTATACAAGTACATGTATCCACTCTTTTTAAGATTCTTTTCCCATATAGACCATTACAGAGTACTGAGTAGAATTCCCTGTGCTACACACTAGGTCATTATTAGTTATCTGTTTTATATATAGTACTATGTGTATGTTAAACCCTGTCTTACAATTTATACACCCTGGTTTCCCCCTGGTAGCCACAAGTTTATTTCCTACATCTGCAACTTTTCAGTTTTGTAGATAAGTTCATTTGTAGCCTTTGTTAGATGCTGCATATAAGTGATATCATATGGTATTTGTCATTGTATGACTTACTTTAGTCTATTTTAAATAGTCACATAAATCTCCCAATATCATTTTTAGCCTTTCAGGAGATAGTGTCTTGAGAAAGAAATTGAATATAAAAATTAATTAGGATATAAAACACCTGTAAAGAACTTATATTTCAAAAGGATGTATAGATGAGATCTTAGATAAATTTTTTTAGAAAATTTTACTTGAGGGGCAGATAATTTTGGCTTTATTTTTATAATGTCAGTGTTTGTTCATTTGACACATTTATCATCTTACTGTATCTTTTGGGTATGTGAGTAATTATTAGTGGATTTAAGGGATTTATACTTAATGGAATGTAATATTTTAATTCAGTGTTTTGCCTTGCCTATTTTAAGAACTGACTTTCTTCCTTAAGCTATTTTAGTCATCTCCAGAACATTAGACACTAGAACTGGAACCTCAGGTCTTGCTTCACTTTATTCTTCAAAAATTTCTACTAAAGAGTTAAAGAAACAGTAATAATTAAAAATGTTAAAGCTAGTGATCATAGTTATTATTATTAAATTTATCTTTTTGTGCTTTAGTTCCTGAAGCAATTGTTTCATTTCAAATCATATTAATGTAATTAAAACAGAAGATCAGGCAAGTGATATTAATGAAGCATTCTATGTAAATAAATGCCAGGTTGTAA
>NW_011387335.1:0-799 GCF_000754665.1 Bison bison bison
TCCAATGCATGGAAGTGAAAAGTGAAAGCGAAGTCACTCAGTCGTGCCCGACTCCCAGCAACCCCATGGACTGCAGCCCACCAGGCTCCTCCATCCATGGGATTTTCCAGGCAAGAGTACTGGAGTGGGATGCCATTGCCTTCTCCGTTAGTGACCTTAGGTTTGGCAAAATTTCTTAGATAAGATACAAGAAACATAAACTCTAAAGGAAAAAAAATCTGTAAATTATATCTCATTGAGTGTAAAAAAATTGTTTTTTAAAAGCACTATTAAGAAAATGAAAAGGCAAACCACAGATGGAGGAAGATATTTACAAAACATCCAACAAAGAACTGTGTCTAGAATATATAAAAAAACATATGTCAATAATAAGAAACAACTCAAGAATAGTCAAAAGATGAGAACAGACATTTGATCAAAAAAGAGATACAGATAGCCAATAAGCACATAAATATAAATTCAACCTCAGTAGTCATTAGGGAAATGCAAATGAAAACCATAATATGATACCACGACACATCCGGTCAAAAGCCTAAAGCCAAACACCAAGTGTTTTGTGAGACAGTGAAGTAACAATATTTTGGCCCCCTGATGCAAAGAGCTGACTCACTTGAAAAGACCCTGATATTGGGAAAGAATGAAGGCAGGAGGAGAAGGGGACGACAGAGGACGAGATGGTTAGATGGCATCATTGACTCAATAGACATGAGTTTGGGTAAACTCTGGGAGTTGGTGATGGACAGGGAGGTCTGGCGTGCTGCGGTTCATGGGGTCGCAGAGTTGGACACGACTGAGCGAC
>NW_011387336.1:0-973 GCF_000754665.1 Bison bison bison
AATTTGTTAGCATGAATAGGTGGCTTTTGCATTCTTCCCAGGTGGTGCTAGTGGTAAAGAATCTGCCTGCCAATGCAGGAGATGTAAAAGACGTAGGTTTGATCCCTGGGTCAGGAACAGCCCCTGCAGGAGGAAATGGCACCCCACTCTAGTATTCTTGCCAGGAGAATCCCATGGATAGAGGAGCCTGGTGGGCTACAGTCCATGGGGTCACAAAGAGTCAGACACAACTGAGCATCTGAGTAAAGTGGCTTATAAAGTGGTCAGAGCTCTTCTATGAAAGATACAAATAATTAATCAGGATTTATTTTGATCGTTACTCACTTTATTGAAGAGAAAAAGTGAGCCCAGAGGCTGAGGGAGGCAGAGCTATATTTTCAGAGCTGGAAGTTACACTGAAGATCATGGAGTCAGTCCTGTGAACAAGAGACAGGCCTGAGGTGTAGGTTTTCACCTTGTCAGAGTCTCCATTGCCAAGAATCAGGACACATACATACTTTAATTGTTTAAAACCTAGTTTGGGGAAATAACCATCTGCAAAAATTTTTCTCAATGCAAAATTCCTTTCTAATTGAACTTTTTCATGTCTTTATTTCAAAATCATGAGAAGTTGAGCCTTCTTTGGACACCGGATTTTCAAGTTTGAATGCAGCCACTCTTTTCTGAGGTGAAATTAACTTGGTCTCTGGGAGTTTTTCCACAATCCAGGGACTGGTTTAAAGCATGAAAAGCACAAGAAAGTCTGATAATTGGCCCACATAGGATTTATCATATCTCTATGGGGAAATGTTTAGGAAGAGATATTTTGTACTTATTCGTGGGAACATTCCAAGCATTTTTGAGTTATGCTTGTCTGAAACTTATGTAAAGAGATTTTGATGGTGGCTGTAAAACTATGGAGTTTTATATATATATATATATATAGATAGATAGATGGAATTGAACAGTCTGGTGATAGCTGTATAGACTGAAA
>NW_011387337.1:0-1133 GCF_000754665.1 Bison bison bison
TAGAGCCACACTTGGCTCCACCCAGCTTCTTAGGGTGTGTGCTCAGTCCTGTCTGACTTTTTATGGCCCCATGGAATTCTCCAGGTAAGAATACTGGAGTGGGTTGCTGTACCCTTCTCCAGGGGATCTTCCAACCCAGGGATGGAACCCAGGTCTCCTGCATTGCAGGCAGATTCTTTACCATCTGAGCCACCAGGAAAGCCCATTGTGCAGTTAATTCAATTATTATTATATCAGCTCTACCTCAGATAATCGAGCATTAGATCCTGAAGGTTGGGGACCCCTGACTTAAAGAAAGCACCCATGATGCCAAGTTTGATTTCACACTCTAGCCTCATATCTAGGCAAGGAGACAACATAGCATTGTGCTCCCTTGTTATGGTATCAAAGACACCCTGGAGAAGTTAGCATAGAATGTAAATAAATACTAATAGCAAATAGAAGTGCCTGGATAAGATTTCAAAATCCAAGAGTAAGACACAAACATACTTTTCCACTAATGAGATCAAAGGATTATTGATTCTGGAAGAAGAAATTATGGATTTTTGAAAGTCACTTGAATGTAACTCCTTGATCCTTTCAAATAGTCTCCCCAGTGAACACATCCCTTAGATATAGATAGCTCTGCTCCTCTTTTGTAAGTGATTTTTTTCCGTCTCCTTCCAGGAAGCTGAAGAATGAACTCTTGGAAGCAAAACGCAGAAGTGGGAAGACTCAACAGGAGACCACCAGGGTCTGTGCCCACTGTCAGAGAAACCTGGGCTTGATATTCGATCGGGGAGACCCGTGCCAGGCCTGCTCCCTCAGAGTGTGCAGCCAGTGCCGGGTCTCAGGCCTTGATGGCAGCTGGCGGTGCACCATCTGTGCGAGAGTCGCGTGAGTTTCTTGCCTTTGTGTGCAAAGTCAGTTTTGATGACTGAAGAGTTGGGGAAGGGGAAAGCAAGGAGGAAGAATACATAAAAGGTAGCGATAGAGAATAGAATTGAAAGTATAGCCCCACTAGAAGTTCAGTAGTGCTTTGGCAGGGTGTGATGTGTATTTGTGTGTGTCTGAGACAGAAACATTATACAGTTGGAAGCCTCACAGAATGTGGTCTCTTCCCGCATCTGAACACCACCCTCAGGCTTTCTTAG
>NW_011387338.1:0-786 GCF_000754665.1 Bison bison bison
TGTTGTGATGTTTAAAACTTTTTCAGATGTCAAATGAAGGAAAGGAATACACACACACACACACACACACACAAACCTGTCTGTTCTTATTTTAAAGTAGGATATTCTTAAGTGGAAGGAAAAAGTTCCGTAATGGACAGAGAAGACCCATTGCTATTTATGATTTTACGATAAAATGGTGAAGAGCATTGTCTTTTGAATGGCTTTATACAATCCTGCTATTAGAGCTATTCTGTAAAGAAGTGGGGAAGAATGATGAAATACCATATGTGCAAGCATCTAAGCTGGTATATTAAGGAAAATAAGAAAAGGAAATTAGGATAACCCTCTTCCACTGCCTCTCATTTCTATACCACCTTCCTCAATTCCCAACACTGGGACTCAAGAAATGGTCAGAAAGATGCCCTTCCTTACAGGCATCAGTTAGAAAATTCTGTGATTTTCTAATTGGGAGACACAGAGACCTGCTCTGATATCATTGTGTAAGATCCAATAGGGCATCCAATCTGAACTAGGATCCACTCCTGGGGCAAAACAATTTCCCTTACTCCATTATTCCATAGGGGGCCTAAATACAAATAGCCATCAGGCTGGGTTTTTATGGATGACCCACTACCTTTAAACTATGTGATCCTCTAACTGAGAGACGCAGAGACCTGGGCTGGAATCATCATCTAAGATACCATAGGACATCCAGTTTGGACCAGATCCACTCCTGGGGCAAAGCAATTTCCCTTACTCCATTATTCCATCAGATCAGATCAGTCGCTCAGTCCTGTCCGACTC
>NW_011387339.1:0-726 GCF_000754665.1 Bison bison bison
CTAGATAAGTCCCATTTTAGGGGCCAAAATAGAACTTGCAAAGATTTTGCCAACTCCCACCTAAACAGGAAACTAAAAGTCATCTTTATCTTTTCTTTCCTGGGAATGCCCACTCATATGTTTTGGGATTTGGTATTCTTAGAACCTGAAAGGATTCCTAAAACACAGTCTCTTATCTGCTTGGTTTTCACCCCATACACAACAGGATTCATAGTTGGAGGCAACAGTAGATAAATATTGGCCACAATGATGTGACAAGAGGGAGGGACTGTATGGGCCCCAAAGCGATGGGAAAAGAAGGAGAAGAAGGCTGGGCTGTAGGAGAAAACTATAGCACAGATGTGAGCAGTGCAGGTGCTGAAGGCCTTCCGCCGAGCTTCTGCTGAGGAGAGGCTGACCACTGCCCTCAGGATCATTGTGTAGGAGACTGTGATGCACAGTATGTCAAAACCTCCAATCAGGAGGGCAACAATCAGACCATAGATGGCATTGACCTTGATATTTCCACAAGACAACTTGGCCACAGACATGTGGTCACAGTAAGTGTGGGGAATTACGTTGCCTCTGCAGTAGGGCAGGCGCTTGGTGAGGAAAGGGAAGGGAATGATGAGCAACATCCCTCTGAGAAAGGTGGAGAGACCCACCTTTGCAATGACGGGATTTGTGAGGATAGTTGAGTAGCGCAGAGGGTAGCAGATGGCCACGTAGCGGTCCAGGGCCATGAGC
>NW_011387340.1:0-823 GCF_000754665.1 Bison bison bison
GGATTCCAATGAACTTTACCATTATATAAATCTTTAAGAATTTCAAGTGTCTCATTGAGTGTTATAGTTGATGAAATAAACATGGTGAGATATCATCAATAAATTATGAAAGTTAGAAAGTTCCCTTGAACATAACATAGTCATTATGCCTTGCAAAACACTTTAAAATTAAGAACAAGCCTTTATTATCTGCTATTAGATTGCAGGTGAATATCAGTCTCATTTTTCTGTCGTTAACTCCAACTTTTTCATAAAGAAGAACTCTAAAGACTCTGGGAGATGTAGACTCTGACCAAACATTAAAGGAAATAATGAATACATTTGTCAGCCATGAGACATTTCCTAATTAAAACTGTGAAGTAGAGATTTGCAAGCATTTGCAACTCTTGAGAATCTAATGGATATTGTTGTCCTGCTGAGTAGCAAGGTTATGGCCTGTTTGTACACACTAACTCTTGTTGATTATCAATAAGATGTTTTCCCAGAGTTTGCTGGAGATTTGAGTCCTGAAAACATTGGTTCAATTCATGTTTAGTTTATATATTTCTCATAGTTATTGATGTTTCTCATGTAGTGTATGAGATATTTGGGGGAAAAAAAAAAACTTTAAGCCAATAAATGCCTTTTTTTCCCCTGAAAAGTTGGCATTAATGTGAAATCTAGGTTCTAAAATATATTAATTCATAAAAAAATAGAATTGGCCATGTGGCTAATAGGTTACTATAAACATAAAAAAACAGCTTTCCCTTTGTTTCTACCCAGTACAGGAATATATACATATGCACAAGCATGGACAAAGAGCTTACACACACACACACACACA
>NW_011387341.1:0-1114 GCF_000754665.1 Bison bison bison
AGCATTCTAAGTAATATTTTAAAAATTAGTGGAAGGACCTATACATTCAGTTCAAAAGAAAGAGATCTTGATTATAAGATGCAGATAAAACTTTCAAATAATGTAGGTTAAAAACCAATTTGACTTTGGAATCACAGATGTAAAACATACTTCTATAAAAAAAAAACAGGAATTTTTAAAGTTGTCTAGGTTTATTCATTCACATCCTTATCAAACATTTATTTAGCAAGCATTTTACTCAGCTGTGTACATAGTTTCTTCTTCTTATGGAATCTACTTTTGGCTTTTAGCTAGGCAGCTAGATATAGAAATAAATGGCCACAATAGGATAAAGCAACTAAAAGGACAGATATGCCGGGGTTATTTTTGGTAGCATGGAAGACATTCACCTAAGCTGGCTTAATTTGTTAAAAAAGTAAGGTCAGAGGAGGTTTTCTGGAAGAGGTGTATTAAATCAAATTGTTAGTCAAGAAGAGTTTGGGTGGAATTCCAGCCAAGAGACAGCAAAATGTGTACAGAGATTATTTCAGAACTGTTATGAAAGCAAAGTCTACACAAGAGGCACGGATGAGAGATGAGGCAGAGAAATTGGTCAGATTATAGAAATATTTTCCCCCACCTTAAGTAGTTTGGTGTATATCCTATATTCTGATGATGGGTAAGTGAAGGGTTGTAGGTAGAGAATTACATAGGAAGATCATAATTTAAATAGACATCTCCAACAACTGTGGAGGATAAGTTGGAAGAGAAGAAAAAAGAGGGATGGGAAGGTACAAAGAAAAACCCAGACTAGAAAACCATTTAGGGTGCTGGTTCAGTATCCTCAACAAGAAAAATAGATTAGGGTAGCTTTTGTTAGGAACTAGAGCAGTAACAGAGTCAAGACATATTTGGTATAATCAGTGGATTTGCTGACTGACTGGATATGGGATGTAAGAAGAAGGGAGAAGCCCAGACAATTGTGAGGATGTCAGCAATGAATGAAGACCACAGAAGCAGGAGCTGCTTGGGGTGGTAATAAGTCTGAGATGCCGGTGAAATCTCGAAGCACAGAGGTCCTGTAGATATTTGAAGGTGTGAATCTGTGAAGTTTAAAGGAAAAGTCTGGGCTGGA
>NW_011387342.1:0-1296 GCF_000754665.1 Bison bison bison
ACTCCAACTTCAATTTGAAACATTTTTCTGCCCCCAGTTCAGGCCAACCTTAGGCTGAGAAGCTGAGATGAGAAGGAAAGTTAGAGTCCCTTTTTCTCTACTTCTTCA
Source organism: Bison bison bison (assembly GCF_000754665.1). NCBI lineage: Eukaryota > Metazoa > Chordata > Mammalia > Artiodactyla > Bovidae > Bison > Bison bison. The sequence continues at coordinate 109 of NW_011387342.1, forward strand.
CCTTCTACTACCTTCTCCTCCACTTCCCAACTGCTCTTTGAGACCCACAAAGTTTGGAAAGGGTGGGAAGATCTGATCTGACAAACTCTGTTTGAGTTCAGTTGGAAACTTACAAATAATATGCATGCCCAAAGGTGACCCTTCTGTTCCTTCAGCATCTTTGTTGGGTCTCTATAAACTTCCTTTCTCACTGTATCTTCTTAGCCATTACCCCTTTGATGACTTTTCCTACAGTTCCCTGGTTTCCAGTGAACCACTCCTCTATTTTACTCACTTCACCACCCATATTGTTGCCTGGAGAATTCCATGGACAGAGGAGCCTGTCAGGCTACAGTCCGTGGGGTTGCAAAGCGTCAGACACAACTGAGTGACTAACACTTTCACTTTCACCCCCTTCCAAGTGGTCTTTTCAGGGAGAGTCCTTCTCAGGACCCCCAAACCCCATGCCCTTCCTAAGGATCCAAACTTGACTTCACATATATAGGAATGCATTTTGTGCCCCATATTCTATCAGTCAGGGCCCTTCCCAGAGCAGTTCGACTTGCTCTCATGCCAGCTGGGGCAGCCCCAGTTCTCATGTTCAGACTTTTCAGATGTGAGTCAGATACCAGGCCCTGCACTCCTCAACTCCAGGGAACACATGTCAAGTTCTTGATATGTCTTCTTGAAGTTCTCCTTGCTTGGCTGGAGTTGTGGGGGAAGCACCCCCTGCTCTATGGTGGAGAGAGGACTGGGGACTCGCAGATCCCTGACAGCCCTTTCTCTGAAAAGCCTTCAGTTTTTAATCTCTCCAAAGTTGTCTATCCCACCCACCTCCCCTAACACCAAGGCTGAAGAGCATGTTGAGCCAGTGCAAGCCAAGATGCATTCACATCCTTGGAAAAGTAACTCTTTACCATGTGCCGGTACTAAGGACTATGGTATTGCTCTTGACCTTTGAGTCCTTCAAGAAAACAGGATATTTAATATTCTTTAATTAAACTATTGTTGCAACATTTATGTGTGCACGTGTGTCTGTATGGGCTTCCCCAATGTGTCAGTATGGGTTTTCCCAGTGGCTCAAATGGTAAAGAATACTCCTGCAATGTAGGAGACACAGAAGATGCATGTTCAGTTCCTTGGTTGGGAAGATCCCCTGGAGAAGAAAATGGCAACCCACGCCAGTATTCTTGCCTGGAAAATTCCATG
>NW_011387343.1:0-1096 GCF_000754665.1 Bison bison bison
AAGAGTTTCTATTGAAAGATCAGCTGTTATCCTTATGGGAATTCCCTTGTGTGTTATTTGTTGTTTTTCCCTTGCTGCTTTTAATATTTGTTCTTTGTGTTTGATCTTTGTTAATTTGATTAATATGTGTCTTGGGGTGTTTCTCCTTGGGTTTATCCTGTTTGGGACTCTCTGGGTTTCTTGGACTTGGGTGATTATTTCCTTCCCCATTTTAGGGAAGTTTTCCACTATTATCTCCTCAAGTATTTTCTCATGGTCTTTCTTTTTGTCTTCTTCTTCTGGAACCCCTATGATTCGAATGTTGTAGCGTTTAATATTGTCCTGGAGGTCTCTGAGATTGTCCTCATTTCTTTTAATTCGTTTTTCTTTTATCCTCTCTGATTCATTTATTTCTACCATTCTATCTTCTAATTCACTAATCCTGTCTTCTGCCTCTGTTAAATTAAATTCTGGTTTTAACCAAAGATTCATCCTTAACTTTTTCCTCTATTCTCCATGTTTCCTATAGACATTAGGATTGATTGGATTCAGGCTCAAGGGTTTAACTTTGTTTTGTTAAGACTATTTCATGGGTGATGCTGTATACTTCATATTGCCTTGTATTTGAAAGCATGTTATATCTGATTGTTTCACTTCTAGTGGATGCTAAGACTGATCAATGAGTTCAAGTGTTGGCAACTTGATTCCTTTATTGTAGTTTTCCATTTATCTTAATGATTTTATCATATATTGATAACCATAGTTTGAGTCATTTCATTAGGAGTTGCAAGATGTTGACTTTCTAATTCTAGTATGACTCTTACCCAATAGAACTATTAGATTTCCAGGAAGCACTATTAATACTGCAAAAACAATATAAAATCTCAGTTCTTTCGCTTTAGTTAGCAGTTTTAAAAATAATGAGTTGGTGCCCAACAACCTTTAATTATGGCCATGAAGGCTTATATTTTTCCTTTCTCGTTTTATATTTTTCATTCATTTTAATCACTTGGAACAATAGTGTTTTTGAATCATCAAATCATCTCACCTTTGGCCAATGGGAGCCTCCTCAATCTGTCTCATGAGTTTTTTGTTTTTGTTTTTAGATGTGTACCCA
>NW_011387344.1:0-789 GCF_000754665.1 Bison bison bison
GCGTCAGTGGCATCCAAGGAACACCTGGGCCCTGGCGCAAGCCCCATCCGCGCCCCAGGGCTGAGAGAACACCATCTCAGCATCTCCCGGGGGCAGGAAGGGGCACACCTCTCAAAGACTGGTAGGTGGATTTGTGATCTGTTGTTCCCGATGCTCTCCGAGGAGGGATTTCCCCACTTCTCCCCCACCGGTTACTCTCAACCCTACACCTTTGCAAGCAGGAAGTTCATCTTCTTGTCTAAATTGATTCTTGCATGCTGTGGTGGGTGAACCCTGGTGTAGCTTTTTCCTGTGAAGGCTTAGCCGTCTAGCTGCCTCCTGCCCCCAAAGCCCCCATCAGGAGGCCTGTCCAGGGGTCCATCTCACCGTCACTTGTCCGCATCCTCACGGCCAGGATGTCCGTCTTCTCCAAAGTCAGTTCGTCTGGCTGCAATGCCTTATATGTTCTGACACACTGAACCTGGGGGTGGTCTGAGAACCCAAGGGAGAATGAGGGCATCCCCAGGGTAGGATGGGGCAGGGCGGGGGGAGAAGATAGCGGGAGGGAGGGAAGAAAGAAAGCGCGGCTACTGCAGCTCATCGCCGGAACACCCTAGCCACTCTCCTCTCCGACCCTAAACACCAGTGCTAAGTGAGTCCAGTGCCTCCGAGCTTCGATTACTACTTCTGTGCCCTGGGCTCCCAGCTTCCCAGCTCAATTCAGTATTTTGCTCCTGACCTCCTGGTCTGTCTCTACAAAACAGTAACAGCCCCTTTGTATGGCGCAGTGGTAAAGAATCCACCTAAAAA
>NW_011387345.1:0-1210 GCF_000754665.1 Bison bison bison
GGACTTGATTCATTCCCAGACAAACCTCAGGGACATATGATGCAAATTTATAACTGTGTGAAAACTGATGTTGAAGCTGAAACTCCAATACTTTGGCCACCTCATGCGAAGATTTGACTCATTGGAAAAGACCCTAAAGCTGGAAAGGATTGGGGGCAGGAGGAGAAGGGGACAACAGAGGATGAGATGGCTGGATGGCATCACCAACTTGATGGACTTGGGTTTAGGTAGACTCTGGGAGTTAGTGATGGACAGGGAGGCCTGGCATGCTACGATTCATGAGGTCACAAAGAGTTGGACACAACTGAGCGACTGAATTGAACTTGACGGAACTACAAATTATTAAATGATCTACGGTATCTCTGTCAAATAGTCAAAGCATCAAGCATTAAATCTGCAGCAGATATAAAAGCAGTACTAAAATGGTTCAGCTGAGACAGTGCTGGTCTTCGAGCATTTTTCTATCAAGACAAATGGGACAAATGGGATTCACAATTTAAATACATTCCAGCAAGTATCCATAGTCTGAATATGGTTAAAATTTCATTGTCACTCCACCTTCCCATAATATATCCACCTCCGTAACCTCAGGAATGGACATCTCATTCAAATCTAGCCAATAATAGTATGCTATGTCTGTGAACAAAGGGTTTGGCCCAGAGATAAACTCAAGGCCCATTCAGGCCAACTGGCTTTCTTCCTTGAGGATATTTTTGTTGTTGTTCTTTTTTGTTTTTATTTTCTTTTGTTTTTCCTGGAGTTAGAAAGGGTAAAACCTCACTTTCTGGTGAGGGAGTTATAAGGATATGACCCATGACTGCTGTTAGCTATATGCCCCATTTACATGAAGAGGCCCGAAAGAATAAAAGAGCTTCCCAGGTGGCCCTGTTGTTAAAGAACCCACCTGCCAATGCAGGAGACATAAGAGATGCAGGTTCGATCCCTGGGTCGAGCAGATCCCCTGGAGGAGGAAATGGCAACCCACTCCAGCATTCTTGCCTGGAGAACCCCATGGACAGAGGAGCCTGGCGGGCTACATCCATAGGGTCAGAGAGTCAGACATGACTGAAGTGACTTAGCATGCACACACACGCCTAAAAGAATAAAACAGGTACCCAGAGGAAAATCAACAGCTATTTATTAAACACCTACTGTGTGGCAAGACTGATCCAGAATCAGGGACAGGATAAGTAAAGAGGATGAGTGATGT
>NW_011387346.1:0-1085 GCF_000754665.1 Bison bison bison
AATATTGTATGTTTTCTTTATATAATTTAGATATTAACCCATTACACATAGTATTTGGAATATGTTCTTTCATTCAGTAGTTTGTTTTTTCATTTTATTGTTGGTTTCCTTTGCTGTGGAAAAGGATTTTAGCTTGATGGAGTCCTATCTGTAGCTCTTGTTACCCTTGCAGGAGGAAACAGACACCCCAAAATATTGCTAAGACCAGTGTCAAGGAGCATACTGCTAATGTAGATTAATTGACTATATAGGTGTGGGCTTATTTTTGGGCTCTGTAGTCTGTTCCATTGATCTATGTGGCTTTTTTTGGATAGTATCACAGTGTTTGGATGAATAGAGCTTTGTAGAATAGTTAGAAATAGGGAGTATGATGTCTTCAGTTTTGTTTTTTCTCAAGATGTCTTTTTTCCTTGGGGCCTTTTGTGGTTCCATACAAAATTAAAGAGTATTTTTTCTAGTTCTGTGAAAAATGCCTTGGTATACTGATAGGGATTGCATTTAATCTGTAGATTGCTTTGGGTAGTATGAACATATTAACAGTAGTAATTCTTACAAGTGTAGTATATGTTTTTTTGTGTGTAATTCCTTTCATCAATGTCATAATTTTCAAAGTACGAGTCTTTCACTTTTTTGATTAAGTTTATTGCTGGGTATTTTATTGTCTTAAGATGCAGTTGTAAATGAGGTTAATTTCTTAATTTCTTTCTGATAGATCATCATTAGTGTATACACTATAGTTTTGTGTATATTAATTTTATAGACTATGACTTTCCTGAATTCATTTATTAGTACTAATAGTCTTTTGGTGGGATCTTTATGGTTTTTATGCAAATTCCATGTAATTTACAAATAGTGACAGCTTTACTTCTTCCATTTCCATTTCTATGCTTCTTATTTTTCTTGTCTGAATGCTCTGATTAGGACTTCCACTACTGTGTTGAATAAAAGTGGTGAGAGTGGGAATTCTTGTCTTGTTTATGACCTTAGAATAAATGCTTTCAGCCTTTTGCTATTGAGTATGATGTTAGTTGTGGGTTTGTCATATATATATATATATATTTGTATATATGTATTTACATATATAT
>NW_011387347.1:0-934 GCF_000754665.1 Bison bison bison
TGACTCTTTGTGACCCTATGGACTATATAGTCCATGGAGTTCTCCGGGCCAGAATACTGGAGTGGGTAGCCTTTTGCTTCTCCAGGGGAATTCACCCAACCCAGGGATCAAACCCAGGTCTCACACATTGCAGATGGATTATTTACCAACTGAGCCACAAGGGAAGCCAACGAATAAGAGTAGTTATGCTTTCCCTTCTCCAGCAGATCTTTCTGACACAGGAATTGAACCAGGGTCTCCTGAATTGCAGGTGAATTATTTACCAACTGAGCTATGAGGGAAGCCTTGAAACTCTATGGTTTTTCTGAATATATTTCTTATTGGGTTTCAAAGACATATGTTTATGGGGGGGCACTTTTCTGGTGCAGGATCGGAGATTTGGGGTATCTGATTTGGAGGTCAAATCATCTGCTTCCCAGGGAAAATAACTGTAGCTTTGTAATCCTTCCTATCTGAGGGTTACCATGGACAGAGTGTTGATTTTCCTTTGGTAAGTCCATCTCTCTGCTCTTCTACCCACCCAGATACTGTCTTTTTCTGTTTTGTTGTGAAGACACTGCTTATCCAGATTTCATATCAATTTCAGGGGAATTAATCCATATGTAGTAATAGAGTTGTTGTGTCTTTGGGAGGAGGTAAGTTCAGGATCTTTCTAAGCCACCCTCTTGAATCTTGTCTCAACATCTTCCTTTTTAAAGAAATTTACTTCATGGCTTGCTTCCAAAAACTCAAATGATAGTTGTTCTTACAGAAATTTATTTTTACCTTATTACTCCCACTTGACATGGGACTTTAATGACATCCCCATCAAAATTCAGTTAAGTTATTTTGTGGATATAAACAAACTTATCTAAAGATTATACAGAAAGGCAAAGGATTCAGAATAACCAACACAATATTGAAGTAAAAGAACAAATTGGAGAACTAACACTAC
>NW_011387348.1:0-1122 GCF_000754665.1 Bison bison bison
TTGAAGTATACAGTACAGTATTGTTAATTGCAATCACAGTGATCAACATTAGATTTCATTTGAACTTATAAATAAATACATTTCCATCTTGTCTCTGTTAAAGCAACCAAATCAATATCCTAACAAATCAAAACTCTTTACAAAATAACTCCTGCATCTTTTAAGGTCATCTCAGAAATCCAGGCCCACTATCTACATAACTTTTCTATTTTGGAGTAGTTACAACTTCTCACACTCGCCCAAACACTGAATCCCTGAGAGCTTCTCAAGAGCAAGAAAGATAATAATATCTTTTATTTCCAGGGAATCCTTGATGTATATAGTACAGTTTGGGCAACCAAGCAGATCCCTGGCAGATAGCTGTTGACTGGCTGAGTGCCAAGAATGGACGGAACGCAGGGAAAGAGGGACAGGCAAAAAATATGTGTTTATGTATGATCTCTCAGGCCAATATAAATAATTTATATTGTATTTATACTCTATTAGATTAGCCAAGTACCTAAAAAAAGAAAATAATACAAAGCAATACAACAAAACAAAAGTAACTCAATGACTCTTTCCTTGAGATGAACATTTTAATCTGATGATAGCATTTAATACTGTACATGGAGCACCCACAGCTCCAAGAGTTTCCCTCCAAATGAAAAGCAAGTTCTCAGAAATAACCAGGTTTGCAATGGCCTGGTCCTTGCCTGCGGGAAGGAGGGAAACTAGCATGGGACCAGCACTGTGGTCTGCTTCCAAGTCACTCGTAGATCCAGTTCTGAGCACAGCTCTTGTAATTCACCAGTTCCTCAGGGCGAAACCACAAGGCAATCTCCTTCTCTGCACTCTCCACGGAATCACTGCCATGGATAATGTTCCTGGATGGGGAAAGAGATGGCCAAAACCAGGATTAAACTGCCCAGAAGCTCCCTTCATTCCCATTGCCAGAAAGCCTATAGCCACAGAGCAGGATAAAAAACAAAGCTCCATGTACATTATTCCTTGTCAAAAGAAGAAACCTATAGTTGCCATCAAAGTAAGGATAAAGAATTCCCTCCACACATCCAGCCCTCTGATGTTCAGCCTATCTGAACACTAATGCAGGCAGTGGGAGCCTTCAGGAAGGTTCTACCCTCA
>NW_011387349.1:0-1348 GCF_000754665.1 Bison bison bison
TTTTTAAGGTTCCATAATAAGTGATATCATATGATATTTGTCTTTCTCTGACTGGCTTACTCCATTTAGTCTGATAATCTCTAGGTCTACCCATGTTGCTACAAATGGCATTATTTCAACAGTTTATTTAAATTCATTTCAAAAATTACTGTTTCCTTATTTGCAAGTTCTCTACCTTTAACCCCTGTTCATCTTTCTAACAATGTTATTCATATAAGCAGAGCTCCTTGTGTAATGTTATTTGTATCCAAGCCTTTTCAGTGTTTAGTCTTAAAAGTTCTGTCTAGTGGCTGTGTGCTGGAAATAGCGGCACCAGCTTTCTCTTGGCATGGATTCCCCGTATATCTGCAGTATAAGGCTTTTGTTTGTGTCCTGACAATAACAAATGACTTATGGAAATTCTGGGTGGTTGAGTAATAGATGTCCTGAATGAATTGTCCAAGAATAATGCAGCACACAATGAATTACAAAATATTTCAGTAATTATGATGATGTCGGGAAATAATTTACAGTTATTTTTCAGAATTCATTAAGAATTTTAAGTGATTAGGAGTTTAGATATATGTGTTACTGAGTCAGTACCAACAAATTATCTATCTTATCTGTCTGAGGAGGAGAAATTAAAGTAAATGAATAAGTAAGAAAAATATTCTAAGGAATGCAAAACTGTGCAAAGATGTAATATGTCTCTAAGCCAACACAATTTGGTTTGATACATGATCCTTTTATTTCACAGTTTTAAAATGCATCCCACAGCCCAAACCATTCTTCACTCTTCTCCGTGGGGAAATATGTGAAGACAGGCAGTTCCACACAGGTCTGCCCCACTGGAAGGTTTTTATTTCAATACTATCAACTTCTATTCTCTGCAATCATTTTTCTTTTATTCTCGGTATCCATTGTTTTCAGTAATTCACTTGAGTGATCTGAAAACCGCTGAGAGCAACTGTGAGAAATCTGCCTGCTGACTTTGTTGAGAGTGAATTTTGAGAAGGAGGTTATTTCTGAGTCTATAGACAATAAATAAATGGACTGAAATTAAATTATCATTATCTCACACAATCACCTTGATAAGAAAATACAATTTTATTTATTTTTTTGCTGTATAGAAATGCCCTTAAGTCATATCTGGTAACCTTGATTCCCTAGTACTATGTATTATAATGTTTACTGTTTTCCTAAAGGGAGGAAGCAGAGGAAGCATCAGGGCTAGCTCTCACCTTCCCTTACTCATGGCCTGCTTTCTCCTTGATCATTTATCCTGTGATTGTGTAGCAGTGGCTATTCTATTGTACAAGGTAATACATTCAATATAACCAGTGAATAAGTTCACAGGAAAAAAAAAAAA
>NW_011387350.1:0-765 GCF_000754665.1 Bison bison bison
CCACTTGTTAAAGAGATTGTCTTTTCTCCATTGTATATTCTTGCCTCCTTTGTCAAAGATAAGGTGTCCATAGGTGTGTGGGTTTATCTCTTGGCTTTCTATTTGTGCCAGTACTGTACTGTCTTTGAATCTATATAATTTAAACAATTTGGAACAGCAGGGGATTAAATTTTATATCACTTTAAGATAATAATTGTTATGACATAATTAAATTATCATTCACATTCATAGCATCTTTATAAGTAAATTTTGTTCTATAATTTACCATTTTCAAACAATGGTTGGTCACCAAGAAAAGAAGCCTGATCAAATTAATAATTTACTGAAGATCATTGACACCCTGGAAAAAAGGGACAGTCAGGTATAAGGTAATAGGAAGTAAAGGTGGCCCAAGGATCTCTGCATCCAGTGAAAGAGGATTGTAGCCCACCAGGCTCCTCTGTCCATAGGGATTCTTCAGGCAAGGATACTGGAGTGGGTTGCCATTTCCTCTTCCAGGGGATCTACTGGACCCAGGGATTAAGCCCAGGATTCCCACCTTGCAGATGGATTCTTTACTGTCTGAGCCACCAGGGAAGCATATGCCACCTGCTGCTGCCGCCGCTGCTAAGTCGCTTCAGTCGTGTCTGACTCTGTGAGACTCCATAGATGGCAGCTCACCAGGCTCCCCCATTCCTGGGATTCTCAAGGCAAGAATACTGGAGTGGGTTGCCATTTCCTTCTCCAATGCATGAAAGTGAAAAGTGAAAGTGAATTTGCTCAGTC
>NW_011387351.1:0-933 GCF_000754665.1 Bison bison bison
TGGTGTACGGACTCCTCATTGTGGTGGCTTGTCTTGTTGCAGAGCATGGGCTCTAGGGTGCACAGGCTTCAGTAGCTGTGGTGCTTGGGCTCAGTAGTTGTGGCTTGTATGCTCTAGAGTGCAGGCTCAGTAGTTGTGGTGCATGGGGTTAGTTGCCCCAAGGCATGTGGAATTTTCCCGGATCAGAGAGCAAACCAGTGTCCCCTGCATTGCAAGGCGAATTGCTAACCACTGGATCACCAGGGAAGCCCCAGAAAAATGAATATATTGCATAAACCTGAATATTCAGTGACATGAGCATCAAACATATGTTTAATTTAGAGTCATTTCACAGAAAAATTTCTATTTGTAGTATACATTTCTTCCACCAAAAGGGCCAAACATCATTCCAATAATATGAGTTATGAAGTTTTATTTATTATTGCATATGCTAAGTTGCTTTGATCGTGTCCAACTCTTTGAGACCCCATGGACTGTAGCCCACAAGGCTCCTCTCTCCAGGCAAGAATATTGGAGTGGGGTGCCATTTCTTTCTCCATCATTGTATATAGTCTTTGCGAAATGGATGCAATAAACATGATTTTTTCTTTGAAATCACCCGTAGATCATTTGGTATTTCACAGAGGCATTTTGAGGAACACACTTTAGAAACTTGGAATTAGAAGAGTGATTTCCATACTCTTTAAACAATGCACCCTTTCTGGTAAAATATTGATTATAATATTTATCTATTAATGATAAATTATATGTTTATTTCTCTTCTAAAATTTTATGTATGTTTAAAACCTACACGAAATTCAAAACATTAAAATGATAAAATCAAACAAAATTATGTTTTAAAAATACTTTACATTAATGCCACAAAAATGTACCTTTAAATATTTATCTTCAGGTATAAGTATTTTATTGAGCTCTGTATTGCTAAACATACTT
>NW_011387352.1:0-905 GCF_000754665.1 Bison bison bison
ACTGTATAGAAACAAAACTGATTTTCTTGTGTTGACTTTGTATTCTGCAACTTGACTGAATTTTATTTAGTCTAACAATTTTTTGTGTGTAATATTTATGAGTTTCTATATATAAGATCATGTTATCTATGAATAGAGGTAAATTTTGGTTTTCTTTCTGATACAAATGCCATTTGTTACTTTTTCTAACCTAATTGCTTTGGCTAAGATTTTTAGTATTACATTAAACAGAAGTGACAAGAGTTCTTGCCTTGTCTTACAGGAAAAAATTTAAGTTCACTTTGAGTATGATGTTAGCTGTTGTCTTTTCATATATTCACTTTATTATGTTGAGGTAATTTCCTACTTTTCCTAGTTTGTTGAGTGTTGTTAACATGAAAGAATGTTGAATTTGGTCAAAGGATTTTCTCCCTCAATTGAGATGATTATATGGTTTAATTTTTGACATTTGTTATATTTTGAGGTATATTACTTTGATTCATTTTCATATATTGAAAAAATATATTGGTCATGATATATAATCCTCTCAATGTGTTGTTGAGTTCTCCTTGCTAGAATTTTATATCAGTATTTATCCAGGCTATTGATCTGTTATTTTCCTTTTTTGTAGTATCATTATTTGCTTGATTTTGGTATCTGGGTAATGATCTTGGAAAGGTTCCCTCATCTTAAATTTTTAGAAGAGTTACTTAATAAGGACATTAATTAATTACTTAATTAATAATTAATTATTTAATAAGGACATCTGGTTTTGTACTTCTCTTTGTGGGAGGTTTTTGATTACTGATTCAATCCCCTTTCTAGAGGTCAGTTCAGATTTTAAAATTTCTTCACAATTTGGTCTCAGTAAGTTGTATGTTTTGTATGAACTTATCCGTTTCTTCTAGGTTATCCATTTTGTTGGC
>NW_011387353.1:0-807 GCF_000754665.1 Bison bison bison
ATCATTTTTAATAACGAAAATGTTGCCATAGACCAATTCAAAATCGATTTATTAAAATTGACAGGTTATCCAATCCTTTACCATAAAAGGATGTACCCACACTGTCTGCAAGCTCTTCTCCAAGAAACCTGTGGTTGCAAATGCCTTCCTAGAATGCTATCAATTTAAATGATTGAAAAAAACAACACATAATAAGTGACAGATTTTTCAAATCAGATAAAGATGGGAACCAGATTATCTGTCTGGGGGTGATAGATTGCAGCAATAATAAATTCACTTGAAGACACCGGATCAATTTTTAATCAAGCCAAGAATTATTATTGCAGAAAGATAAAATGACCCATGAGAAGATGCCTTAATTTTCCACCAATCAAATTATAGCCTTTCTAAATAAGATGTAATGAGATCCATGGACTATCCAGGTTACACATCCCACCTAATTACCCGTGTTCCCTGTCATGTAGTGATATACTAGTGGTAAACTGACCTCTGAATTTGCCCAGATGAAAAGGTAATTAGTTTTTCCACCAAGCTGTAGTGAAAATAACAGCAGTGACACATGTCATCTCCTTTCACCAAGGCACAGTCTCTGAGGTGTTTGTTCTTAAAATATACAGGATATGACCTACTGGGTAATAAACTACACAGTCATTAAGTGAAGCTTGTGTCTGACAGAAAAACAGCCACCATCTCTAAATTGAGAAAAAAGGGCCTGAAGGTAAAGCAAATCAGTCTACACTTGACATTAAACTTCATCAGCAGGGAACAATGCCCCCTCCCCCAGGAACCACCAATCAGGAGATGGAA
>NW_011387354.1:0-828 GCF_000754665.1 Bison bison bison
TTAGTTTTTGTATTTTTCTTCTGAATTTTCCCATGGTTTTATTCATTACATGGAGAAGGAAATGGCAACCCATTCCAGTATTCTTGCCTGGAGAATCCCATTGACAGAGGAGCCTGGTGGGCTACAGTCCATGGGGTCGCACAGAGTCGACATGACTAAGTGACTAACACTTAACACTTAATCATTACAAGAGTATTCCACTTTATCTCAATTATTTATGATATCTGCCTTAGCATTTTTTTCTAATAATTCCAACTTGATTATCTCAGATAGTATCTGAGATAAGTTGTTTTTTTATGAGTTCTTAAGTGAAAACATAAAATTACAAAATGTATAGTGTGAACATGATAACTGTAAAAGTTATTTTTCCATACATATTTGTAATGCATAGAAAAATGTCAGGAAGGATGTGCACAAAATTGTAAAGATTAATTAGCTGCAAATGAAGGAGAAAGACTAAAATGGTCATTTAACATTATGCTTTGTTCCCTTCTCTATGATGAGAATCAAGTCTTGTATCATGTGTGTAATTAAGAAACAAAACTCACCCAGTATCCCTGAACACTCTTACTGCTCTTTCCTCTTGGTTTTCTGATGCTCAGAGGCTTTTGCTTGGGGCATTAATCTCAGATTCTGTCATGGGCCTTGCCTCTTGGTTGATAGTTATGTTTGTAGTGACTTAGCCAATTCTGACCTCTTCTTCAATACAATCCCCATGTATGTATATATTTTTATTGACATATAGTTGATATACAATGTTGTATTACTTTCAGGTATGCCGCAAAGTGATTCACATATATATGGCTATATATTCTTTATATATATATA
>NW_011387355.1:0-990 GCF_000754665.1 Bison bison bison
ATGTTCCTATGTTCCTATTTATTGACTAAGGGCACACTCCAAACAACTCAACTGTCTGGAGCCATGGGCTATATCTAAGTACTGACATTTCCTAGAACCTAAAGTATTAAACCACATACTCCACCAGCATGTTAGGAGAATATTCTTTGTTCAAGAAGGTTTTATTTGAAAAGCAAGGATATGACTGTATCATCATGTCAAAGGAGAAAATCCATGTGATCATTCTATAAATGCAAAGATATGCAGTTGATAGACTTCAACGTTCTTTCTGAAAAAATTCTTAATAAAATAGAAGTCAATTAATACTTCCTTTAAACAATTAAAAGATATATCTCAGACTTCCCTGGTGGTCCAGAAGAATTTGCCTGCCAATGCAGGAAACACAGGTTCAATCCCTGGTCTGGAAAAATCTCACATGCCATGGGGCAACTGAGCCCTTGCGCCACAGCTACTGAGCCCATACTCTAAACCCCGCAAGCTGCAACTATGAAGCCCATGCACCTAGAGCCCATGCTCTGCAACAAGAGAAGCCACCACAATGAGGAGCTTGCACACGGCAACGGAGAGTAGCCCCCACTTGCCACAGCTAGAGAAAGCCCTCCCACAGCAGTGAAGACCCAGCACAGCCAAAAAAGATAATAAAATAAACAAATAAAATAACTCCAATCAAATCAACATCACAGTTAGTAGTAAAACATGAGAATCTCTTCCACTAAAATTAGGTCATGCAATCACTTCTGTTATTTAAACTTGTTTTGGGACTACGAGCCAACGAAGTAGGCATGAACAGGATGTAAGTAACAATGTCTGGCAACTATATTCTTGTTTTCATCTCCTTCTCCTACACTTTTTCTTCAGAGCTGACATTCACTATAGGATTGCATAGTTCATTCTCTAGCCTCAAGAGTTTTTTATTTTTCTTTTCACTCCAAATGCTTCATCATTCAAGTGATAGGAGTTGTGAGAGTCACATCTTATATACTTTGTATT
>NW_011387356.1:0-969 GCF_000754665.1 Bison bison bison
ACTATATCCCGAGCCTATCATATGCCCAATAATCACCTCCTTACGGGATACCATAGATGCCTCATGCTCTCAGTCTGGTAACATCTTTTTCTTACCTTCTTGACACTTGTACTATACCAATATTCAACAATATATTCAATTTTGTTTAAAACTCACCTAAGATAGTATACAATATTTTTAACATATGAGAGAAGACTTGTTTTTTTAATAGGAAAAAGAGAGCTGTGCTGAAGTATTTGGTGTGAATTAAATTACTGCTATTGAACACTGCATCACCTCCTGGAATGGGTTATGCAGTTACTGTTGCTTGATAACAACCAGTTACACACTTATCTAGGGAAAAAGTCTTTTTCAGACTCTTTAGGGATGAGTAACGTGGTCCACAGTATGTGTGTGGATTTTACAAAAGATAAGAAAACATTCTTCAAATCAATGCTGGACTCCTCTTCTGTGAAGTCCAAGGACATAATATTTATTTTAATTCTGTGAGAGTTAATCAGTGTGAAGTGAAGATAAACGAGTCAAAAGCAAAGTTGTTGCTTTCTGATGATCTAATTTGCTTTGGGAATAGGACTTACACGTTGTAGACAAATGGAGAATGAACAGATTCCCTTCTGATACCAGATGTGCAAGGCAAACTTGGCAAGCGTTGAACTGCAACTGGGTAGGGACGGGATTCCTCAACAAAGGCCTGAAACGGTGCGACCTCACCGTCTTCTCTTTTGTTAATATTGTCTCTTCAACTTGGAACGTTCTCTTTTTCTCCAACCGCCAAAAATCCCTCTTGTTTCTCCAGGTCCAGTTAAAATGCTAATCCTTCCTGAAACATTTGATAGAGGCAATAATGAAACTAGATTACATTTTTAGTTAGAAGTACTAGTTACAAAATATTTAGGTTCCCTTTTGCCAGACACTGGGTTAATTAATGCTTTGGGTGATTATCTCACTTACTTCTTATTGTATGCTTAT
>NW_011387357.1:0-871 GCF_000754665.1 Bison bison bison
TTTTACATTGCCATCAGCAGTATATAAGGGTTCTCCTTTCTCCAAATGACTAATGATATACATCCTTTTATATGCTTATTATTTATCTGTGTATCATTTTTGGTGAAGTATCTATTTAAGTCTTTTAAAAAATGGTTTGTCTTTTTATTATTGAGTTACAAGAGTATTCTATGTATTCTCAATGTAAAGAACTAAGAAATAAATTGTTAATTTTTAAACTCTTCTTATAGATTTTCCTGGGCTTCCCTGGTGGCTCAGGCAGTAAAGAATATGTCTGCAATGCAGGCAACCTGGGTTCAATCCCTGGGTAGAGATGATCCCCTGGAGAAGGGAATCTCTACCCACTCCAGTATCCTTGCCTGGAAAATCCCATGGACAGAGGAGCCTGGCGGGCTACAGTCCATGGGATCTCAAAGAGTCAGACACGACTGAGCGACTGACACACATGGATTTTGCTAACCCAGGCTTTGGGGAAAGACTTGGCTTTAGCTTGGGTATGATAGCAGTAGAAATTTTTGAGAATGGGTAAGCTGACAATTTGGGTAAATCTTTCCTTTTCTCCTTTGCCTTTCGCTTCTCTTCTTTTCTCAGCTATTTGAAAGGCCTCCTCAGACAACCATTTTGCCTTTTTGCATTACTTTTTCTTGGGGATGGTCTTGATCACTGCCTCCTATACAGTGTCACAAACCTGTGTCAATAGTTCTTCAGGTACTCTGTCTATCAGATCTAATCCCTTGAATTTATTTGTCACTCCCACTGTATAATTTTAAGGGATTTGATTTAGGTCACACCTGAATGGTCTACTGGTTTTCCCTACTTTCTTCAATCTAAGTCTGAATTTGGCAGAAAGGAGTTGATGATCTGGGCCACA
>NW_011387358.1:0-846 GCF_000754665.1 Bison bison bison
ATGGGTATATTTAATATGCTGAAGCCTAAAGGTAACAAATGAGAATCTTGCTAAAACCCATGTGCTCTGAATTTAGTCCTATCTTCCACTAAGTCATCAATACAACTCTGAATCTAATAAAAGAATAAATAGTAAGGCACTTGGATTTAAAAAGAAGACAAGGTTCACTAGTGATTCAAAATTGTAAGATTTGTAGAAGAGAACTAAAACATTTTTCTTCCCTGTTTTTACAGGACATGCTCCTTTTCCTCAGGGAACCCCGCTTCCTTTACTCATCATGCCTTCCTTCAATCAGAGCATTTTCCACCCTACAGTCTTCTTTCTGACTGGCATCCCTGGTTTTGAAGCCTACCGTGCCTGGGTCTTCATCCCATTCTGTTGTCTCTATGTCATTGCTGTCTCAGGGAATGGCATGATCTTGTTCATCATCATCACTGAGTCAAGCCTTCATGAGCCCATGTACTACTTCCTCTCCATGCTATCCTTCATGGACCTAGGACTATGCCTTTCCACATTGGTCACCATGGTGGGTATTTTCTGGTTCAACACTCGAGAAATCAGCTCTGATGCCTGTATTGGCCAAATGTTCTTCATCCATGGTTTTACCTTAATGGAGTCCTTGGTACTCCTTGCAATGGCCTTTGATCGCTACATTGCCATCTGTAATCCACTGAGATATGCCACAATCTTAACCAATTCAAGGATCATCAAAGTGGGCTTTGCCATTGTTGTTAGGGTGACAACAGTTGTAGTGCCTTTACTCCTGCTCCTTAAGCGTCTGTCCTTCTGTGGAAGTCATGTTCTGCACCATTCATATTGCTTCCACCCTGATGTGATGAAGCTTTC
>NW_011387359.1:0-841 GCF_000754665.1 Bison bison bison
ATTGATTAACAATGCTATGTTAGTTTCAGGTGTACAGCTAAGTGATTCAGTTATACATGTATCTATTCTTTCTCAAATTCTTTTCCCATTTAGGTTGTTACAGACTATTGAGCAGAGTTTCCTGTGCCCTACAGTAGGTCCTTATTGGTTTGAGGCTTTGATTTTGAGCTATGTGACATGCACACATGTTTCAGGGCTTCTGTGTCTTTAGAACTATAAGTTACATACTGCTGTATGCCTAAGATCAGATATTTGACTGGCAAGAAAATCAGTTACACTATACAAGTATCTGATGTCACCTCCATATATATATAGCTAAAATGTGACAGACAGCTTCTCCTGTGGAAAATTGTACCATCCGCAGGCATTGTGGTCCTCATTTAATTCCTGCCTAATTTTTACATGCAGCTAGAAGTTGATATTATGTGCAACTGTGAGGCTCCATTTCAGGACCTCTGTTTTCCTGATCAACTATATGATATAATTTAGTCAGTTGACTTCATTCAATAATACCCCCACCACCAAAGAATCAATTATCAGCTAAATTTAAGGAACGCATAAAGTTGATGAATTCAGGGATGTAGTCAACTTCTACATATTCAGGTGGTGTGTTCAAATCTCAGCCCACAAATTTAGCTTTCTGTTGCTGTCCTTCAGTAGCTAAGTTGTGTCCAACTCTTTGTGACCCCATGAACTGCAGCATGCCAGGCTTCCCTGTCTTTCATCTCCCAGAGTTTGCTCAAACTCATGTCTATTGAGCTGCTGATGCCATCCAACCATCTCTTCCTCTGTTGTCCCCTTCTCCTCCTGCCTTCGGTCTTTCCCAGCATCAGGGTCTTTT
>NW_011387360.1:0-926 GCF_000754665.1 Bison bison bison
ATGTCTTATGTCTTCTGCATTGGCAGGCACATTCTTTACTACTGTGCCACCTGGGAAGCCGCATTTACGCTTATGCTTCCTCAAAGAGCACTGGCTCTTCTGAGTTGATGTGAAGACTCCCATTCTCTGGGGATTAAAGGCTCTGATTGTACTGCAGCCAGGACAGGGACACTCTTCATACCATTAGTGATGTTTCTGATGACACATCTATGTCCTTTTCTAAAGAAGGAATTTGGATGTTCCTGGAGCATTGAATTGAACTGATGTGAGAAAGAGAGAGACAGAGAGAGAGAAGAGGCTGTAAGCTATCTCTGAAATGCATACTTAAAACTTTAGGCATTTATTTATCTGTTTGTCTCCAATCATAACATTCCATTTAGGAAAGGAAGGAGATCTGTTTCATGAGTCAGAAGTTTTAGTTTAACCATTTCATTTGTTATTCCTCTCACAGCAGAGGAAGGCAAAGTAAACTGTATAATGGAATAATTATATTTTCTTTGCTTGGGTGGCACCTTTGTTCTTTCTTAATAGCATTAGAACAAATTCAATGAAAACTCCTTGTATGAGCGCAAAGGGTAGCAGCTGTTAAAATAAAGACTAGATCTCTGCTCGTGGGAAAGAGGCTGTACCATCCACAGATAAGAGAGATACAGATCTAGAGAAAATGATTTTTGATCGCTTCTCGGCCTTTTGGCTAAGATCAAGTGTAGAAAATGATTTTTGAAGCTTCTTTAAAGATATTCTTCCAACTTAATCTATAATTATAGCATTCCCCACTTATTTTGCTGGTGCTCCATCATTCTGTCCCCTCTAGAGAAGTATCATCTCTTCGATGAGGTATTTAACTCTCTTTTGCCTTCCAGAGTTGCTGGGATTCCCACACATGAACCTGCATAATTAGGGGCCCACAGAACATCTACATTCCT
>NW_011387361.1:0-965 GCF_000754665.1 Bison bison bison
GGTCCAGTGGCTAAGACTCCCAATACAGGGGGGCCCAGGCTGGATCCTTGGTCAGGGAACTAGATTCCAGATGTGACAACTAAGAGTTTGCATGCCACTACTAAGACCAGGTGCAGCCATATAAATAAATAAAAGGGGAAAAAAAGCACTAAGAAGAAAACCACCCAAAGGTACTGGCTGCTCTGGATGGCCCCTTCTGGACATCACCATCCACCCACAACTGAAGTCAACTCAATGTTCCCAGAACACACGGGGCACATTCATACGTCAGGGGCTTTTCACAAGCCCTTACCTCTGCCTGGCATGCACCTCCCTTACTTTTTTCAACACTTTGTTCAAATGCTACCTTCTCAAAGATTCACCCTGACCACTCAATTTAAAGTTGCCCTCCTGAACGGCTGAGACCTCTCAGTCAGTTCTTTTTCCCACTGCACTTACTACCTTCTAAACATTTATTAGGTTTATTTTCCAATAACCCCCACGAGAATGTAAGCTCCACGAGGACAGAGCATTTTATCAGTTCCCTGATGTAGCCGTAGTCTCTCTGCTCCAAATGCCCTAGCGCTTCTCTTCCTTCTCGCCAGGCCTCCGGGCTCGGGGCGGCCAGAGCATGCTCCCGCTGCGTGCCCCGAAGCTCTGTGGAATCCAACCCGCCCCTTACTTACTTACTTACACACACACACAGCAGTCAGCGACCCACACACACACACACACAGCAGTCAGCGACCCACAGACACCCGCGTCCCCTTCCAGACTCCCCTCAGAGGTCGCTCGCGTGACCCATCACGTCCCCGTCCCCGAGGCCGGAGCCTCCACGTGTCCTTAAAGGCCCTGCAGGCGGCGCTCACCGTCCGGGTCCTTCTCGCGGTAGCACTGGTAGTTGCACTCCACTTCCATGTTCTCCAGAAAGGACTTCACCTGTTCCTCGTCCTGAAAGTCCACCAAGCCCGCCATGGCTCTCGCTA
>NW_011387362.1:0-1246 GCF_000754665.1 Bison bison bison
AAGCACGCTCAGCTTGTTCCTTTAACTAATATAGGAGTATATGCTACAGGAAAGTGAGACTACCCTGTTCCCTAAAATCCAAACTCTATATCCCACTATGGCTGACAAATGCAAGCTCAGAGTTGCAGGGGTGCCTTTTCACAATGCACTGAGTCAACCAGTTACTAGTGGGTGAACCAATGCAGGCTGTTCTGTTTCATGAAATTAAAGATCAAGAATGTGAACACACTTTTGAAAGCGTTTTTTGTTTTTAATGAAACTAATCTACTCTAACGGAGTCTTGTTCTTTGTAGATGTTCAAATCTCTATTGAGAAAACAGATCTTTTGCTATACCCTCCAATTCTGGGTAGAGAGAGGTCCATGGGATGGGCTAAGGGTAGGCATGAGAAGGAATGCCATTTCAGAGTCCATCACCTAATCCTGATACCAAGCAGGACTTTGCGGGGCTCCTGGGCACAAAAGCCTTTCAATGTCTCCCAGGATTTGATTATAGGAAATAGGCTTCATTCAGCCTCCAAGACCTTCCCTGAGTTCTAACAGAGCAGATTCAAGCAGTTGCTAATTAGGAAAGGAGAGGATGCAGAGAAAGGGAGGAACAGTCAAAAGAAACAACAGTGCAGCCTTGGAACAGGGTCCTGGTTCCCCCTCAAGAGATATAGATAGGAGGAGGAGCCAAGATGGCGGAGGAGTAGGACAGGGAGAACATTTTCTCCCCACAAATTCATCAGAAGAGCATTTAAACGTCGAGTAAATTCCACAAAACAACTTCTGAATGCCGGCAGAGGACATCAGGCACCCAGAAAAGCAATCCAACTCTTCGAAAGGAGGTAGGAAAAGATATAAAAGACAAAAAAAGAGACAAAAGAGGGAGGGACGGAGCTCCGTCCCGGGAAGGGAGTCTTAAAAAGAGAGAAGTTTCCAAACACCAGGAAACCTTCTCACTGCCGAATCTGTGCCGAGCTTTGGAAGCACAGAGGGCAACATAACAGGAAGAAAAAAATAAATAAACAATTAAAAACTACGAAGATTGCGAGTCCTACGGTAACTCCCCAGTGGAGAAGCAGCGCAGACGCCTGCAGGCGCCATTAACAAGCGGGGGCTGGGCAGGGAGGCGCAGCGCGGGCTGCATCGCTTAGAGTAAGAATCTGGCCTGAATATCCTGAGCACTATCTGAGCGAAATAATTGGGCTAACCAACAGACTGTGGATATCTACTACGCGAAAAGCCAGCCCCAACCTAAGACCG
>NW_011387363.1:0-790 GCF_000754665.1 Bison bison bison
TTAATGTAGATTAAGAGTCAAGCAATAGAAAAGCCTCAATAAAAGAACTAGTTGCATGCATTGATTCCTTTCCATTAAAAAAAAAAATATATATATATATATATTTTCTTTTATTTATTTGGCTGCTCAAGTTCTTAGTTGCAGCACACAGAGTCTTAAATCTTTTTTGCAGCATGAATATTTAGTTGCAGCATGTGGGATCTAGTTCCCCAATCAGGGATTGGCCCTGGGCCAGATATATTGGGAGCATGGATCATAGCCACTGGACCACCAGGGAAGACCCCTTTACATTTTTAGATAGAACTAAAACAAAACAACTGTGGGGATAATTGTTACTTGAAGTGATTATAAAAATTATTCAATCATTTTTATATTTTCAAACTTTGTTACTAATAAAACTGAAGAATTGGTGTAGATACTTTTGGAGAAATGTGGGATAGTTTTCTATTTTCTAGCAGCAAGTTAATAGAAATTATATCTAATAAAAGGCATATGTACCAGGCACTGCTCAAAGTACTCGACAGGAATAATTTTGTGCAATCCTCACAGTAATGTTAGGAGACAGGCATTACAATTTTTCTTATTTTAATGGAAAGGGAACTAAGACAGACATAAGTTGAGTAACTTGCCACCTTGGTAAGGGGTAGAGGTATTTCAGATCTAGAAAATTTGAGTGTTTGTGCTTTTCAAGAATTTGCTATGTTGCCTAAGGTAGAAAACTGAGTTACAAAATATATATATATATATATATATATTTTATATATATATATGCTGCTAAGTCACTTCAGTT
>NW_011387364.1:0-1087 GCF_000754665.1 Bison bison bison
CCGTTATCTTTTACCCAGAGGTTTTGCCTCTCTTTGTCCTTGCCATGATTATTCCCTTGAGATGAACACAAGCGACAAAGACTGGCTATTTATCCTGTTTCTATTGTTACTTCCATTTCTGAGAGCAAACAGGGGGCTGGTTGTAAATTTCTCAACTGGAGCCCACCTATCTTTTGCCTCAGAAAATGGAAAGAGAAGGCTGGCTGATTGTGAATGTCCAACCTGGACCCTGTCAATCTCCTACCTCAAAAGCAATAGGACAGTGTCATGTAATGGCTAAGAGCCTGGGCTTTGAACTCACCAGTGGCCCTGGGATGAGTCTCGAGCTCCTTGGCACCTGGCTGTAAAGGAACTGGCCTCCTGTCCGGTCCCAGGTGCTGGTGGGGGACCTAGAAAACCTGGAGGAAAGCTCTTCAGGACAGCACAGGTCCCCAGAGGTGTGGGACAGAGGCATGAGCCCTTCACCCACCTGCGTCTGCTCCCGGTTTGCTGTAAGGATTACAAGAGTTCATGAAAAGCAGATAATTAGCACAGCTACTAGCACATAATAATCTCTCAAAAGAAGTGCTATTATTGTTTCAACAGCAAGAATTGCCAGACTCCTGAGGATAGAAGCAATTCCTGGAGGGATTCATGAGAGGGAAGAGATTTAGGCAGTAAGAGGCTTCTGGGGTGGGGGACTTGAGAGAAGATGACATCAGGTAGATGTACTGTGAGATGGCTTTGAAAAGGTCATCAAAATACCACCTAGTGACTGGCCTTGGAACTATGGGGGCAACCTTTGTTAGCAGTCTGTGGCTTTGTTATTGATCAGTGTTCTTTGCCCTCCTTGATCAATAGAAATGGATAGGAGGCCAGACAAGAAATTCAGGCAAGGCTTTATCGGGGCCCCTGTTGCAATAGGGGGGAGTGATAACAAGTAACAGTTTCCTTGCTCACTCCCTGATGAGGGTGGAGAGTTGATTCCTTTTATGTGGGGAGGGGAGGGGTGGCTTAGGTGGTTTGCCCATCCCTTTGGTGGTGGTGTATGCAAGGGGCATGGACAGCACCCTGCTTTTGCTCCCAGCTCTTCAGAAGTGGCAGCTGG
>NW_011387365.1:0-748 GCF_000754665.1 Bison bison bison
CTCAACTGAGATGGCTTTTCAGAGCTGAGTCCCTAAGCAAACAGAAGGCCAATCCATCATTTGTGCTTGAAGATGAAGGGAATCTCGTTACAGAGGCAAAGGGCATACTCGATTAAATGCCACATCATCCAGGGCAGGATTAACCTGGACAAGATACAGGAATTAGAGCAGCTATGTTGAGCCCTGTGTGCACCTGCCCATACTAATAGGATCCAGACTATCTTTCCACTCTGCCAGTGGCACCCCTTCCCAGAAATGCCAAACCAGATGCCCCCATCCTATAGAAGGTGTTGTCACAAGCTTCTGATATAGGGGTCATTGGCAAGGTCAATGTTTGCTGAGGCCAGCCTTGCAGAGTACTTAATACGATCTTAAGAAGACAGGCTTCAGAGTCAAACAGATCTAGATTTGAATCCTGTATTTTCTACTTACAACACTTATCCGTGG
This sequence comes from Bison bison bison, assembly GCF_000754665.1. Taxonomy (NCBI): domain Eukaryota; kingdom Metazoa; phylum Chordata; class Mammalia; order Artiodactyla; family Bovidae; genus Bison; species Bison bison. The sequence goes on from NW_011387365.1 coordinate 448, forward strand.
TCAAGCGATTTTCCTCTCTGAACCTGTTTCCTTCTTTGTAATTTGCTTATAGTAAGAATGAGATCTATTATGCAGGGCTTTGTGAGAATTAGTTAAGATAATGTGAGCACTTATGGAGCTTTCAGTTCATATTCTTGGATCTTTAGATGTCTTCCCATTTTGTATTCAAGTGACTGCTTATGATCTTTAAGGATAGAACTGCTGTGTTTAAATCTCTGGGCACCTCATTTGCACCCAGTACAGAGCTGAGCATAGAGTGGGTACCAGTAAAGGCTGCCAACTCTCTGGGATCTAAGACTCA
>NW_011387366.1:0-852 GCF_000754665.1 Bison bison bison
ACAAATAGTACATGAACCAAGAACTTCCAGATGTGCAAGATAGATTTAGGAAAGGCAGAGGAACCAAAGATCAAATTGCCAACATTCATTGGATCATACAGAAAGCAAGGATATTCCAGGAAAACATCTACTTCTGCTTCATTGACTACACAAAATCCTTTGACTGTGTGGATCACAACAAACTGTGGAAAATTCTTAAAGAGATAGAAATACAAGACCACCTTACATGTCACCTGAGAAACCTGTATGTGGGTCTAGAACAACAGCTAGAACTAAACATGTAGAAGTGGACTGGTTCCAAATTGGGAAATGAATATAACAAGGCTGTATATTGTCACCCTGTTTACTTAACTCATATAAAACATAAACTCTTAGTAAATAGAATCTAGATTCATATAAAATATAAAATACTTTAGCAAATAAACTTCAATTTTGGAATTAAGTCTTGATTTAACATTAGTATATATACTTACATTATTCATACCAACAAATACAAGAATAAATGTATTATCTTAATGAACGTTAAGAAAAATTTTACTGAATTCAAACAATATCTGACAAACATACTGTAGTGAAATAAATAAGACCGAAAAGATGCTTCTTTAACATAACATAGATTCACAAGGAGATAAAACGTCAATGCCAAGCTTCATATATAATGAGTAAAACAAAAATGATTATTTTAATTTCATGAGCAAGGCAGAGGTGTCTATTCACTGCTATAACATTGAGCAGAAGTTAGAGTCAGTGGGATTAAACGAACAGAAATTAAGACAGTACATTTAAGAAAAGGAGGTTGTTGATGACATGATTAGCCATTTAGGAAATGTTTTTAAATTAACTGAGAAACTA
>NW_011387367.1:0-807 GCF_000754665.1 Bison bison bison
CCCCAGCTAGAGCCCACAGCAATGAGAAACCCACGCACCGCGATGAAGAGTAGCCCCTGCTCGCCCCAGCTAGAGCCCACAGCAATGAGAAACCCACGCACCGCGATGAAGAGTAGCTCCGGCTCCCCCCAGCTAGAGCCCACAGCAATGAGAAACCCACGCACCGCAATGAAGAGTAGCCCCTGCTCACCCCAGCTAGAGCCCACAGCAATGAGAAACCCACGCACCGTGATGAAGAGTAGCTCCGGCTGCCCCCAGCTAGAGCCCACAGCAATGAGAAACCCATGCACCGCAATGAAGAGTAGCTCCAGCTCCCCCCAGCTAGAGCCCACAGCAATGAGAAACCCACACACCGTGATGAAGAGTAGCCCCTGCTCGCCCCAGCTAGAGCCCACAGCAATGAGAAACCCGCGCACCGCAATGAAGAGTAGCCCCGGCTCACCCCAACTAGAGAAAGCCTGCGTATAGACATGAAGACCCAGCACAGCCAAAGACACAATTAAAAAAAAGAAGTGGTTGGTTCAGGGCTCAAATGCGGGTCTCTGACCCGAGGCTGGTGCCCTCTGGTCTTCCTTGTTGCTTACAGACAATTTGATGGAGATTCTTCTTGGACTGAACAAGAGGAGACTCCCTAGGAGGGAAAGGGGCCCTGATCCAAGTGAGGGTGGCCCTCCCCATGACAGTGCACCCTCCCCACCCACATTGCCCTCAGTGGGACTGGGACATAAATGGTGACTTGTAGGTGGCAGGGGCTCAGAGAATACTTATGGCCTTGAAGAACTGCACCTCATCACCTGGGGCCAGATG
>NW_011387368.1:0-1234 GCF_000754665.1 Bison bison bison
AAAAAAAAAAAAAACAATAGAAACTGTTCCAGAAAGACCAGATGACAGACCTAGTAAATAATACTTTAAAACAAAAGATTCTCAAATAACTAAAGGAAGATATATAGAAAGTCAGGAAAATAATGTATGAAGAAAATGGAAATATCAGTAAAGAGACATGAAAACCTAAAAATAAATCAAAAAGGAATTCTAGAACTAAAAGTATAATTACTGAAATAAAAATTTACTAGAGGGATTTAAAGGAAGATTTGAGCAGGCAGAAAGAAGAATTAACATACCTGGAGATAGGACAAATGGAAATTATTGAGTCTGAGGAACAGAAAGAAAAAAGATTGAAGAATAATGAACATATCCCAGGGAATTGTGGGTTATCAACAAAAGTAAACCAACATACACACTTTGGGTATACAAGAAGAAGAGAGCAAAAGGGGCAGAGAGATTATTTGAAGAAATAATGGTCTAAAATTTCCCAAGTTTGATAAAAAGGTATGCATATAAACATCCAGAAGCTCAATGAACTCCAAATAGAATGAACTCAAACATATGCACAGAGGCACATTAAAATCAAATGGCTGAAAGTCAAAGACAAAGAGAGAATCTTGAATGCAATAGAAGAGAAGCCACTCGTCCCATACAAGAGAGCCTCAATAAGATTATCAACAGATTTCTCACTGCAGGGTTTGGAAAACCTCTGCACCTCTTCAGAAACAAGTGTACTTTATATTTTTTATTACAACTTAAGGTTTTAATTCTAAGCACTCTCATCTTAGTAGGTAAGTTGAGTGTGGAAAGTACTACATACCAATAAGGGGAAATACACCAAAAGGAAACCCCCCCAAAAAGAAAAATTAGTTGAGAATACTTATATTAAATAAACGCCAATAACTCTAGACCTACTGTGATCATATTCACAGCTGCAAGAGGACAGTGCTACAAATACTAATGAAGTAGAAAGAATTCCTTCTACAGTAATAAAATATTTAGTCTTTTTAATACTGTTCCTGGGGGAACAAAACCAAATAATTTTGTCAACAAACACAAATGATCTCTATTAGAGTAATGAAAAGTGGAAAAAAAATATCAGGAAAAGGTGGGGTTTTATGTCCTTTGTTAAATAACTTAAACATTTATCTAGATAAGTATCATATTTAAGGAGCCAAAGTCACCCTCAAAGGGAACCAGCTGGCCATGAAATACAATCTCTTTAGCTGGATGGAAGATAAGGATAAACAAA
>NW_011387369.1:0-891 GCF_000754665.1 Bison bison bison
ATTCATTTAGAAAGCATCTTCTAGTGTTTCATTACGATACGCATTTCTGAGGGTTAAGAGACAGAGACGAGTTTTGTTTATATGTTTGTTAGCTTTACGGCAAGGAGCTCACACTAAATCTCTTACACAGCAAACTCATTAATTTGCATGACTATAAAGTAGGTATTGTTGAGTTTTTGTCTCCACAGCACTTCTTTCCTGCTGACTGCCATGATGTGGCTCTCAGAGGCTGTGTAGCAGAAACCTCACTTTATAACCCCCTGACTTGTGTATTTATTGAACACTTACTGTGTCCCAGAGCTACCTTCACTGCTCACCCTTTGGTACTCCCTTCTTCTTTGAACCAACATAGGCCGTGCCTACATGGTGTCCAGTGAAATAGAAATGTAGCAAACTGTTTTCTGCATGTCTCTGAGATCTGTCTTTCTCTGGAGACATTTCTTTGCTTTTCTGCAGCAACAGATTTGAACACTTTTAGCCTTACCATGATATCTCAGACCAAGGAAGTAAAAGGTTCAAATCAATATTTGAAGCTTATCTGTAACAGAATTGCAGGCTTTTTAACAAGACAATTCACTGTCAAGACTGATGAGAGATAATTGTGTGTTCGAGGAAAATTCGTGGGAAGGGTTAAACTCAGAAGTCATTTTAGCAGCCTATACTCACTGAAACTAAGCCACACCCATGGGGCAACCCAAGACGGGTGAGTCATGGTGGAGAGATCTGACAGAATGTGGTCCACTGGAGAAGGGAATGGCAAACCACTTCAGTATTCTTGCCTTGAGAACCCCATGAACAGTATGAAAAGGCAAAATGATAGGATACTGAAAGAGAAACTCCCCATGTCAGTAGGTGCCCAATATGCTACTGGAGATCAGTGGAGAAATAACT
>NW_011387370.1:0-926 GCF_000754665.1 Bison bison bison
CCAGTGTTCCCGAGCGTTAACTCCTTACTCACCGCAGTGTTTGGAATACCAAAAGGAAGTGGGCTCCCCATTACCCATAGTCCTTTCCCAGAAACTGAGCTCCGAGACAGGAATCTGAAGCTGTCTCAGCAAATGCCCAAGCCCTTTATGAATGCATCTCGGAGTAGGGTCACAGGGCCGACCGTCTTCAAAGCACGTTAATTCTTTGACTTCTGGGGGGAGAAAAAACTAGGAACAGCACAACCTCTTATTAAATACAAAGATATACTTCATGTATGCATACAACACTGAAAGAAAATGCATTACTGTTTGGCTAATGACAACAATATAAAATAATGACACGAAATCCAAGCTCTCTGATGTTAATGCTGTAAAATGGTCTCACAACGGTTAACCTTTGGAGACATGCAGAGTAGCACCCAGCTCTACTGGTTGCGCTGAGGATTTGACAATGATGGCTTGAGGGTTTAATCAGGGAGTACAAAAGTCATACCCTGTTTTCAAAGCAGATTAATGGCTTTGATGTCAGAACAAAAGGTCAGACCTATACAGTCCTGTAAGTTGCATGCTTAGAAGAAGCATCCCAGCAATTTTTATTTATAATTTGATCTTTGCTTTATTGGGACCGGCATTCTAATTATTGGCAATCTTTACTTGATAACACGATGTCCTGCTGCGAAGAAATGGCAAGTTGGCAAGTTTGTCGGAAATTGTATGAATTAACTCAATGACCTGTCATACAGGAGAGAGCAGCACTGGGGCAGACTATCCCACACTGGGGGCTGCTTTTTTAATAATCGGCTGCATTGACCCTTAGAGGCAAGATGGAGCTGACTACAGCGTGGGGGTGTGTGTGCCCGACTCCTGCAGTGAAGAGGACGTGACTGCCATGTCTCGGATGGGTAAGTGCCAGGGACACGCGTCAG
>NW_011387371.1:0-929 GCF_000754665.1 Bison bison bison
CAATTTATGCTTCTGTGCATTTTCAGGGACATCATTTCTAACAAGATTGTGTGATTTGGACATGTGCAAGCTGAAGTACTTAATTACCCCCTGGAATGAACCAATTAGATTTTTGACTAGACTTCTTTTGTCAAGAAGCTGCTCTTGAGCTGAATTCAGTAATTTTGTTCCTTGATAACATTAATTATACCACTGGCTCTTAAACTTGGGCGTAGATCAGACTCACCTGGAGAGCTTGTCTACCTCAGGAGTAAGTAGTTCAGTAGACGAGGCAGAGAGCTCAGTGATCTCCATAGCTAACAGTTCTCAGGTCATGCTGACAGTAGTTTTGAGAAGCATTGGCTTAATACCTTGTTTGGCTTATAGCGTCTGCTTTCTTTTCCTCTTCAGACCTGAAGGTACCTGTTTCTGAGCCTAATGGTTTGGAATTTCTTTGTATTTTTATCTTCCGGATCAGTGGAAAGCTAAGCAAGAGGTGTGTATTAACCCCCTCCTCAGGAAGTCAATGTTAAGTCCACCATGCTCCTCAATTTGGCTGAATTTATGCTCCGGTTCTGAAGGTAACTTTAAATTTCTTAATTTCTCTGAAGTGTACCAGATTTCTTCCTTCACAATCTTCTTAGTGATTTTCTTTTTGTTGTTGTTGTTCTAATAGCCTTCTAATGTATCTCCTACTTTTTATAATACATTTTTAAAGTTCTACCCAGATAAATTTTCCATAACACTGCTTTGCCTGTACCATTCTTTCCTGAGAGATTAAGTGATATAACATATATGAATAAGAATTTTAATGCATTTAAATTGTCACTGTGCTTAAAATCCTGCAATTGTTCCCAATGCCTAGAAACGTTTCCTACTGTTGACCTATAAGCTAGGAAAGGTGATAAAAATTTCCTGGAGTGAACCCACTTCTTGATTGTCTCTTAGGT
>NW_011387372.1:0-848 GCF_000754665.1 Bison bison bison
TCAAGAAGTTCCCTGATATACACGTCTCCACTCGAGAGAAATAGCAAGTTTCCAGCCACAACTCAAGAACAGCCCTGGTTTCCCTTCCTCATCTCGAGATGAGGTTCCATTGTCCTGCTTTGTCTGCAAAAAAATCCCGATGTTCCCGTTGCATCTCAGGAGGACGCCCGTTTCACCTTGAAACTTAAGACGAACTACAGGGGACCTGCCACCATTCAAAAAGACACAGATATCCCCGTCCACTCGAGATAAGGCCTCATTCCCCTGCAACGACTCGAATATCACCCCAAGGATCAACTCACATGAAGGGAGGACTGAGAGCCCAGTGGCACCTCTAGAAATATGTCCTGATCCCTACCTCAACTCGACAGAAGGCCTGACATCCCTTTTCCACCTCGAGAGGGAAGCGGAGTTCCATGCCCCAACACAAGATGATGTCTGACTCCCCAGGGGCATCTCCATAGAGACCCCAAGATCCTGTCAGAGCTGGAGAGGAACCCTGAGTTTCCTGTCTCAACTCAAGATGAGGCCCTAGTCATCTGCACCGACTCAAGAGGAATGCCGAGAGGCCCCTCACAACTCTAAAGGATTCCTGACTTCCCAGATACAACATGAGAGGCTCCCTCAGGTCCCAATAGCAACTCGAGGGAACCCACATTTCCTGCTGCAACTCGAGAAACACCTTGATATTCCCCCTTCCATGCAATTTGAGGCTTGATTCCCCAGCGGTAACTCCAGATCACTCCCGCGCTTGCCCTCGCAACTCGAATGGAGACTTGACTTCCCTGAGACAACACGAGAGGCTCCATGAGCTCTCGGTGGTACCTGCAGAGGAACCCCAAGCCTCC
>NW_011387373.1:0-792 GCF_000754665.1 Bison bison bison
TATGACTGATATGTGACTAAATCAGTCATCCTTTATTGACTGATATGGGACACATTCTTTGTTCAAAAGGTAAAGGAACAGGTTAAAAAAAAAAAAATCATCTGCAGAACGTTGAAACAACCCAGATAGACAGAAAAGCAGGTTTTGGAGATAAAGCCTAACATTTTGGTTCTCAAGCTTGATTGTGCAGGAGAAACACCTGGATGGCCTGCTAACCCACAGTGTGTGCATCACAATGTCGGACTTTCAGATAAGGGGGCGTCCAGGGTGGAGTCTGAAAATATCAAATACCAGGTGAGCCTGTGCTCCCAAAAAACAGTGATGGTTAAGAAGTACCCCCAAACTTTTGTTTCCCAAACTTCTCCTACCATTGTGTGTTTTGAGAAGTGCCTTCTCTCCAAGAACGACTCTTTTCCATGTGACTTAGACTCACTGTCCACACTTTCTTTGAACTCACATAGATTTGCAGATGACTCCTGTTTACTTGTGACGAGGCCAAACGCAGATCCTCCAAGGTTTTATTCTTAGTCTCTGGAAGAATTAGCTAAGAGTAGAAGTGTTTGTTCTGCTGAAACCAGCTATTTGCAGACATAAACTCCCTTTCAGCTGACTGAGACATCCCTTGATTGCAAAACAATCACAACACAAATCATTTCTCCTGCAACTTGTTTTGTTCTCACTACAGAAGTCTAAGGTCAAACCAACCTGCTGAGACCTTAGTCAGATCAGTTTTCAGTGTTGCCCTACTGCAGTGGTCTGAATAAAATCAGTCTCCTCACTTTTCCTTTTTTC
>NW_011387374.1:0-937 GCF_000754665.1 Bison bison bison
TGTCCGACCCCTTGCAGCCCCATGGACTGCGGCACACCAGGCTTCCCTGTCTTTCACTATCTCCCAGAGTCTGCTCAAATTCATGTCCACTGACTTGGTGATGCCATCCAACCATCTCATTCTCTGTCATCCCTCTTCTCTTCTTGCCCTCAATCTTTCCCAGCATCAGGGTTCTTTCCAGAGTCAGCTCTTCATACCAGGTGGCCAAAGCACTGGAGCTTCAGTTTCAGCATCAGTCCTTCCAATGACTATTCAGGACTGATTTCCTTTAGGATTGACTGGTTTGATTCCCTTGCTGTCCAAGGGACTCTCAAGAGTCTTCTCCAACACCACAATTTGAAAGCATCAATTCTTTGGCGCTCAGCCTTCTTTATGGTCCAACTCTCACATCCGTACATGACTAGTGGAAGAACTATAGCTTTGACTGTATGGACCCTTTGCCTCTAGAACCATATAAATCAGAGAAAAATAAACTCTAAAAACAATTAAGTCCTGCTTCTTTATCTTGATGCTGGTTATATGGGAGGTTCAGTTACTGTTTATGGCTCAATCTTCACTAAGGATTTGCATAGTTCTCTATATGTTTACTATACCTCATTAACAGTTTTAGTAAAAAAATTGGAAAGCAACCTAAATAAAAATGTCACAACATGGCATAAGCATCAGAGAAAACACTTTAAAACACAGTAACTTGACGGTGTATTCCAAGTGGGATAAACCTAGAAACATTAGTTACTGTCATTCTAAAACTATTCTACGTTGTTGGATCAGGTTATCATCCTTAAAAACCAATTTTCAGCATAAGTAAAAACCATGCAGATAGTTACCTGAATTGGAAACACCTATATTCATAGCCATGAAATTAAAAGACGCTTACTCCTTGGAAGGAAAGTTATGACTAACCTAGAGAGCATATTCAAAAGCAGAGACATTACTT
>NW_011387375.1:0-815 GCF_000754665.1 Bison bison bison
CCTTCCTTCTAAGGTCACAATTTTTCAAGCTGTATTCCATATTGTAGAACTCCAAACACTGCCCAAGTTTGGACTCTTGGGACATGATCCATGAAGAAGACTGCTAGACCCATCTCTCCATGGCTAAAACACTCCTCATTATTTTACACTGAACCATGCCAAGTGCTTCATGGTCAAGTTCAAGATTTCAGATTTCATAAAAACTCCAATAACTATATGCCGAAAGTTCCCCAAGTCTAAAATATAGACGTATATTAGTTACAAAGAAAATAAAGCTACAGCTGTGGATGAAAATTAACTGAAGATGGAATTTAAAGCATTGAATCTCAGACCTGGCTGATCAGAATCACTTTATGACTTAAAAAAATTGCAGAACCCCAGACTCCTTACACATCCATTAAATCAGAATCTCTGAGGGAGATATTTGGTCATTAGGAATTCTTCTAAAGCTCCTAAGATGATCTTAACAGTCAGCAAGGTTTGACAGCCACTGATATTAAATCAGAAACAGTATAAATAAGTGGGTAATTGAGACTAAAAGAAGAACCTGTTTCTTGAGTTTGTAAGCAGTGCTAACTGGATGAGGATATGGGTCTGTGAAGAGTTTTTAAAGATGAGAGATATTTTAACATACATACACATGCTGATGAGCAAGAATCCGGCAGAAAGGGAGAGACTGAAGGTATGATTATAGAAAAGGAAAAATCCACGCTTAAGGTCTCAGACACTGAATGATGTGTTGGGATTTGGAACACAGGAGAAGGAACTGACTCCATAAAGAGAGCCTCTCCTTTCCCTCCTATAAAGAGGAAACA
>NW_011387376.1:0-847 GCF_000754665.1 Bison bison bison
CACTTTAGAACAGGAAGTGATTTTAAGGATGCTGTGCACCAGCAATTCTCAAACTTTGGTGTTTATCAGCCTCCCTGGGGAGCTTTTCCTGGGCATCACCCCAGACCTATTGGTAACAGTCAAGTACAGAATTTGCCCACATGGGTATCAACACCCTCATTCCACAAAGAAGAGGACGTGGGCCAAGACAGGGAAAATGCCTTGCCCAAGGTCACAGGGCGAGTTAGAACCTGGGCTCCAAACCCAACCAAGCCCAAGCCCTTCCTGACAAAAAGAATGGGTGGGGTGAGAGGTGTGTGTTGCTCACACATTTTGGAGAAAGGCAAGAATAATTGGTTAAGACGGTGCACGCTGGAGCCAGTTGGCCAGAGTTACAATCTCGATTTGGTGTTTATTAGGTAAGCGACCTTGTGTAAGAGACATAATCTCTGAGCGTCTTTAGTTTCCTTCTCTGTAAAATGAAAGGATAGTACCTACCTCCTAGGGCTGCTGGAAAGGTTAAGAGGGAGAATGTATATAAAACCTTCGGCCTGGCACACATTAAATACTCAGTACACATCCTGCTGTTATTATTATTGTCCCTCGATTGCTGAGCGGAAGGGGACGGCGGTGCCCCGTCCCCTTCCCCAGAGGGCTAGAGATGGGCTCAGGGAGGCGATACGATCCCCGACTCCCCAGCTCCTCTAGCCGGGGTAAGACCCCCGCCTCGCCCCCTCACCTGGTCCCGCAGCTCCTTCTCCAGCTGCCGGTAGTCGTTGTTCCAGACCAGGAGGTGCAAGGGGAAGTCGCCGCTAGCGTCGCGGGGCGAGGACATGGCGAGGGAGGCCGCAGCCGGGCCCTCACCGCC
>NW_011387377.1:0-994 GCF_000754665.1 Bison bison bison
ATGGAATTTTCCAGGCAAGAGTACTGGAGTGGGGTGCCATTGCCTTCTCTGGATATTGTCCTTAAGAAGGTTTGTTTACTTTGTGGTCTATATATTACTTAAATCTTATGTATCAAAAGTGATTAGAAGATAGTATGTCATAAATTTTTAATCTTAATATTCTGTCTTTTATTATAGTATAAATAATAACATAATATTTTAACAAAGTGAAGTTACGAAAACTAAAGTCATAAAACACTAAGAAGCAAAAGCTTGAGATACCTTTAAATGAAAGTTACAGAAACTTAATTCTCAAGGAAGGTTATATATATCAGTGTCATTTTCCTGAGCATAAATGTAGCATATAATATACTGTGATAAATAATTAATCCAACAGGTTACTGTCAAGTATAAGAATACAAATAATAAGTATGCTATTATTTAAAAACTTATTCTAATTACTTTGGATTTTTCTTTTTTGCATATTTCCTCTTTTTTAAAGTATAGTTGACTTCCAACCTTGATTGATATGAAAGGCTCTCTGTTGAAATATGTTTTCATGGAAAAGTATAAAAGCTCCTAGTACCTCTTTTGCTGTTTTGGAGAGTTCCATGTTTGTGTGATCAACAATTTTAGAGTTATTAAAAACTTGCAGGGGGGCTGGGCAGGGAGGCGCGGCGCGGGCTGCATCGCTTAGAGTAAGAATCTGGCCTGAATACCCTGAGCACTATCTGAGCGAAATAATTTGGGCTAACAAACCAGACTGTGGGATATCTACTACGCGAAAAGCCAGCCCCAACCTAAGACCGCCAGGCCCGCGCACGGAACAAAGAATTGAACAGAGATAGCCGGCTGCAGACCTTCCCCCTCCGGTGATAGGCAGCCAGAGCCGGAAGGGGGCAATCGCAGCCCCAGAGAGACATTATCTATAAAACTGTAAGCAGGCTTCTTTGCTAACTAAAACTTCTTGGGGGTCTGGACGGTTAACATCTGCCTAAGAAGGTGCGCCGGTTTT
>NW_011387378.1:0-878 GCF_000754665.1 Bison bison bison
GACTCTTTGCGCCCCCCCGCCCCCGGCCCCCGCAGACTGTAGCCGGCCAGGCTCCTCTGTCCATGGGATTCTCCAGGCAGGAATACTGGAAAGTGAAAGTGAAGTCGCTCAGACTCTTTGCGACCCCGTGGACTGGAGCCTACCAGGCTCCTCCGTCCATGGGATTCTCCAGACAGGAATACTGGAGCGGGTTGTCATTTCCTTCTGCAGGACGTCTTTCTGACCGGGGGATGAAAGCCACGACTCCTGCGCGGGCAGGAAGATTCTTTACCGCTGAGCCACCTGGGGTTGAGAAACGTGCAAAGACAGAGTGCTCTGGAGCTGCAATATTCAGTAAGACACTCGCCACCCACTGACGCCAATTCAAATGTAAAGCGAGTAAAAAGCAAAGTTTAAATTCTTTTTCTCAGTAACCGCACCCCCCATCTAACGCTCACAGCCAGCTGCAGCAGTCTGCGGCGTCCGGCTGCAACAATCATAAATTCGCCGTCATCCCAGAAGGTGGCGCTGCTGGTAAAGAATCCACCCGCCGAAGCAGGAGACGCAAGAGACAGGGGTTCCAACCCTGAGTAGGGGAGATCCCCTGGAGAAGGACCGGCAACCCACTCCAGTATTCTTGAGCTTCCCTTGTGACTCAGCTGGTAAAGAATCCGCCTGCAATGCAGGAGACCTGGGTTCAGTCCCTGGGTTGGGAAGATCCCCTGGCGAAAGAAAGGCAACCCACTCCAGTCTAGTGTTCTTGCCTGGAGAATCCCCAAGGGCAGAGGAGCCTGGCGGGCTACAGTTCACGGGGTCAACAGAGTCAGAAAGGACTGAACACACACAGCAAGCTGTACTGGGCAGGGTCTATAAAATAATATTCAGCTCAGTCGCTGAGT
>NW_011387379.1:0-941 GCF_000754665.1 Bison bison bison
CTGTCTCTCTCTTTTGCATCACAAATTGCCTCCCCCTTTCCCACCACCTCCTCTTCCTTAATCTTCTCCATCTTGACAAGTGGCATGAACATCTACTTAGCCAGCCAATCCACAAACCAGGAATCGTGTTTAACTTAACACTTTCCATCATCTCCCAGCATCTAAACCATTCTGAAAAGTTTGCCTCCAAGGAACATCTCAGGACTGCCCATGTCCCTTATTTTCCCTTCCTCAACTCTAGACTAAGCCACCAATATCACTCACCTGAGCTTTCTTGTTTCCCTAATATTTAAGCTTTACATCAAAGCTAAAGGAATCTTAAAAACATAAATCAAAACATATATCTCCCTTGGTGTAAACTCAAAAATCTTCCAATATATTCAAACTTCTTACCATGGCTCTACCAAAGCCTCTTATGCTCATTTGCTCTATCCCACACTCTGTTCATCCTCAGCTCACATCACACCTTTCCATACTCATTTGTCTCCAGTCATACTAGTCTGGTCTTCTCCTCCCTGGAAAAGTGCCTTCAAAACTGTTCCTTAGCTTTCCACAAATCAAATCTTTGTCATCCAACAGCTCAAATGTCACCTCCTTAGGCTTTATTGGTTACCATTTTCAAAATGATTCTTTCCATAGTCATCTACTGTTACTCTCTATTATGCCGCTCTACTTTATTGCCTTTACGGCACTCATACAAAAAAAAAAAAAAAAAAGAAAGAAAGAAACTACTTAATAGATACTGTATTTTGTCTATTTAGTATCATTCTACTTATCGGTCTTTTTTCCTTACTTAAATTTAAGCCCCACGAAGAGCAAAGGACCTTGTTTGTAATGTGTCTTCTAATAACCCATAACAGTGCCTGGCACACTCACAATTCCATGCCCTGGTGTGAATCGGTACCCCATAGAGCTTTTCAACATGTCATCTGAGTCCATGT
>NW_011387380.1:0-968 GCF_000754665.1 Bison bison bison
TTCCCCATCTATTTCCCATGAAGTGATGGGACCAGATGCCATGATCTTAGTTTTCTGAATGTTGAGCTTTAAGTCAACTTTTTCACTCTCCTCTTTCACTTTCATCAACTGTTCAAAAATGTTTTCAGTTGGAACTTATGAAATGACTTTTACACATCCCCTGGACAAATCAGACGGCAAGGCACTCTGGCTACAATAAGTGATTTTCAGCCTCAACTATTCCTATTCTTGTTCCTTTTACCAGAACATCCATACACACACTTGGTATTCCTGAGATTACACTGTTATCTGTTATCTCAGAGTCTAAAAAGGTCTAGAATAACAGGCAACATACTCTCCAAAATAATTATTTCATGCCTTCTCGCTGCTTCTAGAACTTAACAGTGTGTGTGCTCCTTGCCCTTCTCCTCTCTCTCTCAGCTCACGGCTTGTGTCTTATTTCCCTCAGTATAAAACAGAAGCAATCATGGGAACCCTATGCTATCAGGCCTACCAGGCTACCAGCATCTGTATCCACAGACTCTGCCTCAACTCTTCTTTTCCTAAACAAAGGATGTAGTTCACTAAACAAACAAAAACCAAAAACGGCAAAAACTTCCTGTGACCTCCTCTTGTCTCCTCTCCAGCTACTTCTCTGCTCTGCTTCCAAGGAGTCTTCCCCAATACAAGTGTCACCACTTCCCTAGTTCCATCCTCTCTTGAACCCACTCAAATCAGGCTTTGGTTTCCTCACTCTACTGACACCAAAGTTCACCTCCGCTTTGTTAAATCCAGTGGTTAATTCTCATCCTCATCTTACCTGACCTTTCTCTAACAACAGTTGACCATTCTATCCTTCATGAAACGTTCTCTTTCTCGGGTTCCTTTGCAGGTACTCTTCTTGACTTCTTGATGCTGACGTGCCCTGAGGAGCAGACTCTACAGCATCTGCTCGCTCCATGGGAATCTCATTCTCTCCCTCCCCATAG
>NW_011387381.1:0-861 GCF_000754665.1 Bison bison bison
ATGGACGTGAGTCTGAGTGAACTCCGGGAGTTGGTGATGGACAGGGAGGCCTGGCGTGCTGCGATCTTGGGGTCGCAAAGAGTCGGACACGACTGAGCAACTGAACTGAACTGAAAGACAATTTCAGAGGAAGTGGTGCTGACAAAATACACATCACAGAGATAACACTCAGATATATTTCATGACAGTGTACATTCAAATAATAAAATGTTAGAAGGATAAAAGGCATAGAAAGACACTCTTTCCATATTGCAAGTTATACAAAAAGAAGGAAATCACTGCTCAAATTACTCTCGATAAGCTTTTTTTTTAAACGAAGAATAAAACACTCTAATTCTCAATGTTTCTAATACTTTAAATTACATAATATTACATAAATATTAGTGTCACTTTTTATTGGCCTATGCGTTTATAATTGACAGAGTTTTTAATGTTTGACAAAAAATTTTAAAGGTCACAGAACTTTTTCCCCTTGATCATTAAGATCGCTTTTCACAGTTACAGCTTGCAGAGTCATTTTTTTCAGCCCTAAGGTGCTGTACAAAGAGGATATTAGGAAGATTCTGCCCACTAGGAGGATATCCTTTCCTATATCTCATCCAAAGTATTTCACTTTGGAGAGAAAATCCATTCAGACTCCAGGCCATGGATGCCCAGAAACTTAGTCAAGGTAGAAAATTCCTTTATTTGGGGGGGATTTACTTCCTACCTTTTGTCCTACAAAACAACAATAATACTTGCTACTTCCTGTTTTCTAGATCCTATCAAAGTGGTGTTGTAAATGTACAGGATCAATGGGATATCCTGAAGGACTCAATTATGGCTCAGAAATACAGAGGTGACCCAACTCAAGGCCCAGTA
>NW_011387382.1:0-1081 GCF_000754665.1 Bison bison bison
ACCCAAGACAGGTTAGAATCAAGTTGCTCTTTAATATGCTGTCTAGGTTTGTCATAGCTTTTCTTCAAGGAGCAAGCGTCTTTTAATTTCCTGGCTGCAGTCACTGTCTGAAGTGATTTTAGAGCCTAAGAAAATCTGTCACTGTTTCCACTTTTCCCCCACCTATTTGCCATGATGTGATGGGACTCAATGCCGTGATCTTCGTTTTTTGAATGTTGAGTTTTAAGCCAGCTTAGAGGGTAAGGTTTAGAGGCTTGTGATTACCTTCCCAAGGAAATGAGGCACATCCCCTACTGCATCCGATCCTCAAACAATCTGGAGGAATTCGATTGACTTTCCACAGGCTTAGCTTTGCAAAGAGGATGAGGCACAAAATGAAAGGGTCTCTTGGACACACCCAGGATCTAAGCTCTGAAGTTTCTCCATTAGTTGTTCTCCTCATGTAGCCTGTAGAATCATTCACTTTGTCTCTTTGAGAAATGTTTTTAAATACAGAAAAATATAGAGAGTAATAAAATGAACACCTTGTCCTTACTACCAAGGATTGAACATTGTTACCATTTTTGTTATACATTTTTGTTCTGTTTCAAAGAAGAAAAATATCACAGATGAATTTGACGTCCCTTTACCTTCCAGAGTGTTATGACCTGTCTCCTCTCCTCCAAAAATATCACTGCCTTGATGTGTTTGTACTTTTTCCATGCACTTTTTAGATTTTAGACTTTAAATTACCTTATATTTTCTGTATATTACCCAAATTATATTACTTTAGCAATATAAAGTATTGCCTTACATGTGTTCAAATTTGTATAACAATGTGCTATGACCATATCAATTTGTTTTCATTTAACATTATTCATTTTATATCTTGTAACATTATTTTTGATCTTCCCAGGTGATGCAATGGTAAAATCTGCCTGCCAATGCAGGAGACACAGAAGACTCCTGGGTTGGGATGATCCCCTGGCATGTGTGTGTGTGTGTGTGATCACTTGTGTCCAGCTCTTTGGGACCCCATGGACTGTAGCCTGTTAGGCTTCTAGGGTAGGAAATGGCAACCCATTCCAATATGGTTGCCTGG
>NW_011387383.1:0-1027 GCF_000754665.1 Bison bison bison
AACATGTATGTGGAGCTCACAGGCTGTCACACATACACACACATGTACACCTATCTTACATTTTTTGCATAGTATCAAGAACAATAATAAAATTGATGGCACATTATTAAGTCAGCCCATCTTTCTTTATGATTAGTGCCAGATAAAATAAAACAGTGTTTCTGATTTCTTAAAAGAGAATGACAAAATTAAACCAAGCTGCCTGTGGCTTTGTCCAGTGGGGCATTCTAATTGACTCCAAGTCATTAATCAGTTCCCAATCAATCTATTTTGCCAGTAGCAAGCAGTTAGGACTCCATTACCAACCATTCATCATGCCATACCCTAATTCATTGCACCATTAGCCATGGATTAGGCCTCTGTTAGAATAACTAAGTGCCAGTTGCTAAATGCAAAGAATTTTTCTTCTCACCTCAGCCACTGGGATCCCTTCAGGTGGTCGGCACTGGAGCAAGACCTCCTGTTCCAAGGATACTTCCTTTCCCAGAGGTTCCTGCTCAAATGTTTTTCGCAGATCTGGAAAGCACAAGTAATAAAATACAAGACAAAACTAATTAACATTTATTCATTTCTAGAAAATACAATAATAAATTTGCAGTTTATTATTTTGTTTCTTTGCAGTTTTTAATCATGTTAGTACTGTGCCATAATGTGACTATGTAGTGGAAATTATGAAATTTAGAGATTACTAGCTGTTCCTACTTTAATCTTCACTGGAATGCTTTGGAGATTCTCATTCTAACAATTAGTGACACTCATTAATTATAGTTTGCTAGTATTTCTTAATAATCAACTATAACAATCACATTTTTAATCACAGGAATCCCATTGTTATGATTCTTATTCATACAGAGTCCCTTATGTATATTAATATTTTTCTTTCTTTACAATAGATACTACTGAAGTTGCAACAACTCTGAGATCTTTCGACAAATAACTCAAAAGCAAGTTTCTATTTCAGAATGAAAACAGAATGCTGGAGTCCTAGAGAAATAAATATAGCTTCTTGAAGTATCTCAAACATAAG
>NW_011387384.1:0-846 GCF_000754665.1 Bison bison bison
AAGGACAGTTCCAGAAATAATTATTCCCAGAAAAAACAAGGTAATTTTATAGCCGTTGTGTCTGAGTTGAATATTCTACCAGAGAGTAGCAAGTAAGCCTTTTACTTGGTGTTTCGACTGCTGAAAATGAGACATGTTTGAAGAACACTTAGACTGAATGCTCATGTAATGTATTCTGTCAGAGTGCCAGAAACAATGAAGCTCAGAAGGCAAATAGATTAAGAAAACACCGAAGGAATGGTTTGAGAGCCTACATAGGAACCTCTGAACACAAATTAAAATCATCTTCACCTTCACAATAAACTACACAGAGGAATTCATAGATTAAAATTTTTAAAATCTAACTCAATCTTTGTTAAAACATCACATAAAAATCTAATTGTTACTAATTTTATTGCCAAATATGGCTGAAATAATTAAATGTATGATTAGTTATTGTGCCAAAGAATGGTTACAGAGATTACTTGATATTAATGCTTAAACTACATGTACTTCCTCTTTCTGCCTGTGAAATTTAAGGAAATTTTAAAGGCTAGATATTACACAAGTAAGATCAGTCTGTAAAGAGGCTGAATAATTAGGAAGTGAAAGGATACTATCGTAGGATCTTAAAAGGCTAGACACCATTAAAACTGACAAATCACCAGTTCCAAGCATCATATATCAAAGAATGGTAAGGAAGTGAGAATGGAAATTAGAGAAACTTCAGACAACACTTTGTTCTTAAGTGCATTTAATTCAGGAAATATACCAGAGGAGAAAAAAAAAAGAAAAACGGTAATATAATGCTTGCATTTAACTTACAACCAGATAAAAATGTAAATGTGCACCAGAAAGAAATGCAGT
>NW_011387385.1:0-771 GCF_000754665.1 Bison bison bison
ACCCCATGGGCTGTAACCTACCAGGCTCCTCTGTCCGTGGGATTCCCTGGGTAAGAATACCCAAGTGGGTTGCCACACCCTCCTCCAGGGGATCTTCCCAAACCAGGGTTTAAACCTGCATCTCTTACATCTCCTACATTGGCAGCCAGGTTCTTTAACAGTAGCACCACCTGGGCTACTACCATTGTGGTGGTTTAGTCCATAAGTCATGTCCGACTCTTGCGACCCCATGGACTGTATCCTGCCAGGCTCCTCTGTCCATGGGATTCTCTGGGCAAGAATACTGGAGGGGGTTGTCATTTCCTTCTCCAACTACCATTGTGGATGGTAACAGTAGTCAAAAGTGCATTGAATCAAAGTTATGCTTGTAGTGAAGGAAAAGGGTGTCATTTAGAGCAAACACCATTCGTAAATTTGGGGACAGCTGATTTAAATTAGTAGGTTGCACAGAAACTTATTTCTGGAAACAATTTTCAGGGCTGCTTTTGCCAGCTTTGAAGACCAGGAATTAGAGATACTTTTAAAAACTGTTCCCTCTATATATAGGAAAAAGAAGCTATATAAAGTAAGTAAAATATTCAGCTGGTTCTATATGAAGCAGAGCAAAGTCTTCTCTAGTAATTTTTGCATGTGAAACCATGCTGTAGTTACTTTAAAGTGACTAAGGTTAAGTTGGAGCACCCAAACAATATTACAGGTATTTAGACAGTTATAAATAGTTACTAGGACATTTAGAGGATAAGTTTAGACATATCATACAAATCATAATGA
>NW_011387386.1:0-848 GCF_000754665.1 Bison bison bison
AAGCAAGAATACTGGAGTGGGTTGCCATTTCCTTCTCCAGGAGACCTTCCCAATCCAGGGATTAAACCCAGGTCTCCAGCACTGTAGGCAGACGCTTTACCTTCTGAGCCACCAGGAAAGTCTAGAAAGGGAGGAACCTTGCAAAGTCTTAAAATTCCATTCTGTGTCCCATTGTCTCTGCTTGGCCCAACAAACATTTGCTTACCAAACATTTGCTTTTCCATCTCCTTATTAATTGCCTTCCTCCCCTTTGAGGTTCTAAACCACTACTCATAACATGTCTTGTCTTTAGCTGTAGATGATATTTAAGGTGAGAGCTTCAGTCATTTTGGCAAGTTACACAGTTTTTCTGGCTCTCTTCCATGTGTACATGTTGTTAAACTTTTGTTTGATTTTTCTCCTGTTAATCTACTTTCTGTCAATTTTTATACCAGCCAGAAGAGCCTAGAAAGATAAAGGTAAATTTGTTGTCCCTGATACAATACCTTTATTCATTAAAACAAATTTTGGTTAACAATTTTGTTAAAAATCAACATATAAAATATTTGCCATAAATATACTTTTTCTGAAATATACTGAGTATTACCATTTATAAATTATATGATTAATACAAATAAGACTGGTAAATCCATTGACTAATTTCTTATTGCTTATCAATGCCATTAAACATAATTTCTGGTACTTCCCTAACACGTAGAAAAATATGTTACTTGTAATAAGATATGATTAAAATTAAAAGGATTTTTGAAATATTTTTAATTTTATTACAGTATCACTTGACTTAATTTTCATAGTATTTCTGTGTCAAGACCAGTTTTAATTAAAACTGTTTTCAGTTCAGTTCAGTC
>NW_011387387.1:0-819 GCF_000754665.1 Bison bison bison
AGGCCCACTTGACTTCACATTCCAGGATGTCTGGCTCTAGGTCAGTGATCACACCATCGTGATGATCTGTTTAGAAGTATATAAATTTTACAAGTGTTTTCTTTACTTTTGCAAAAAATGTCATAGGGATCTTGATAGGGATTATATCTCAATAAAGTATTTGTAAAATATCTGAGGATACGGCTGACATGTAAACTGGTACAACCACCATGAAGAACAATTTGACAATATCAAATAAAGTTAAATATACACATATGCCCAGTAATTCCACTATCAATTATAGGTATATAATCAGGCAAAAAATCTTACAAGTAAGCACAAGGGGACAGGCCCAAGAATGTCCACTGTAGCATTGTTGACAATAGTTGAAAAGAGAAATTATCCAAGTGTTTATGAGGAGATGAATGGAGAAACAAACTGGGCATATTATTTAAACGGAACACCATAAAAATATGTCAACGAAAATAAATCTCAAAAAAAAGGATGTTAAGGTAAAAAAGCAAACTTCAGAATGACAAACATAGAGTGATACCATTTATAATTCAAAAATATGCTTAATAATATCATCAACAATTTTGGATACCCAACTGTATAATACCAATGTAAAAATTTTTAGGACTAAAACTCAAGGTAGGAACTACTTCTGAGAAGGAAGGTTATGAGGTTTGGGAAGACATGAACTATACCTATAATGTATCATTATTATTATTTAAAAATTCTGCAACAATCATGACAAAATGATAATTTATTAACCTGTAACATAGGCACATTGGTATTGCTTATATCAGTCTCTTTTATATAGTATATTAATATACTTTA
>NW_011387388.1:0-716 GCF_000754665.1 Bison bison bison
AAGTCTAGCAGAGGAGCAGCAGCGCCCACCACCCCCTGTCACAAGTTACACCCCAGCCAGTCTCTTCCCATCTTCTTTCCTCCTGATCGGATGGAAGAAGTGTCCTCTCGCCTCTCAAAATGAATCTCTCTACATGAGCAAGGCTTCTCAAGGAAGTTGGTTCTTTATCATTCCAGCATCTTTATCTTCGAGAATTTTCTACCAGGTCACTGCTGTCAGCATACAAATACACTCTCGTACCTCTCAACTTAAGGCAGACCACAGGGAATTCAGAAATGCCACTCCTTTCTCACAGGGAGTTCGTCATCCAGTGGCAAGTTAAGATCCAGAAACTCTTGATCCCATTTCCCCTTCAGCTCTAGGTCTGAGCTTCTAACATTCATTTATTGGCTCATTTAGTATCTCCACCTCCCCTAGTCCAGTGTGCCTCATACAGCAACAAAAGCGTTCCTTTTAAAACAAGGTAGATCATGTTACTTCTCTGCTTAAAATTTCTTCAGTGGATTCTGATTGCTCATAATAAAACCAAAATCTTTACCATAATAGAACACAAAAGGCCTCCCTTGAATATGGCTTTGCCTGTGTGTTTCACTATCCTCCTATCTTAGCATTCACCGGCTTGTTGATTCCTTGAACACACTAATCTCTTTGTTCTGCAAAGACCTTTTTGCCTGTTGTTCCCTCTACCTAGAACAGTTTCCCCTCATCTCTGCATA
>NW_011387389.1:0-771 GCF_000754665.1 Bison bison bison
CCTCTACACCTTACCATTACTTAAGATCTATTGTTAATAGACAACATATTACTCCACAACTAACACAAATTCATGTTGATAAATTATCAACCTTAAATGATTTTCAAAAACTTTTAGGTGATATAAACTGGATTAGACCTTCTTTGAACATTGCAAATTGTCAACTGACTAATTTATTTAATACTTTAAAAGGAGATCCTGATTTAAATAGCCCTCATTCACTTTCACAAGAGACACAAGAAAACCCTGTATTTTACAAAATAAATTAAAAAAACAGTTTCTTACTTATATTAGACTTAAATTATCTCTAACGTTATTTGTACTCCCTTCTCTCCTTTCCCCCACAGGACTTCTTGCCCAACAAAAACACCTGATAAAATGGGTCTATACCCACTTTAAAGGGACAAGGTCAATTACACCCTATCTTGATTTGATTACTCTAATAGTTATCAATAAAAACAAACTACATCTTTAATTGGCTCCAGTCCTCATAAAATAGCATTACCTATTAATAAAGCTCAATTTAAGAATACATTACAAACTTCTATCAATTTTCCAATAGCCTTCTTAGACTCTTGAAAAAACAAATCATTTTGTTATCCTTCTAATAAACTTTAAAATTTCTTTCATTTTGATATTTGGCAAAACTAATACAATTATGTAAAGTTTAAAAATAAAATAAAATTAGAGAAAAAAAAAAAATATATTATCTCTCATATTGTTACATCACAACCTATACCTCAAACTGATGTTTTCTATTAAATGAGACTA
>NW_011387390.1:0-702 GCF_000754665.1 Bison bison bison
GCACCTCCTACATTCTCCCAATTTGGCACTTGGAGACTACCTGTAATTACTTGTTTACCTGCCTGTCTCCTGTACTCTGCTGTGCCCTCCTTCAAGGGTGTGGTCCATCTCCTTTTAATCTGAGAATTACTAGCGCCCTGCCAGTGTTTCAGGTGCTTGATAAATATTTATTTTAAAAACGGGTGAGTCATTTACTCAAATCTTTTACAGACATTAAGGATGATGATTATAGAGTATATGGTAACATGTGACTGTATTATAATGTTCAATTTTATTTTTGTGGAAATATCTCAAAGTAATAGGAAAGTTAAATGAAACAAGCAAGATGCACAATGGTATACAGTGTAGGTTGCCATTTTTTAAAAATAATAGCTTTTTTAGCGCCATCTGCTCGCAGCCCCACCTCCTGCTCCTCCCGCCGCCGCCCTGAGTCACTGCCTGCGCAGCTGGGGCCGCTGGGCTCCCCGCGCTCGCCACCGATATTTGGCATTTGTACAACATGGCAGACATCGACAACAAAGAACAGTCTGAACTTGATCAAGATTTGGATGATGTTGAAGAAGTAGAAGAAGAAACTGGTGAAGAAACAAAAATCAAAGCACATCAGCTGACTGTTCAGATGATGCAAAATCCTCAGATTCTTGCAGCCCTTCAAGAAAGACTTGATGGTCTGGTAGAAACACCAACAGGATACATTGAAAG
>NW_011387391.1:0-1132 GCF_000754665.1 Bison bison bison
AAAACATTGAAAAGGCTCTTTAAAATCCTGGAATGGAGAATTCTGAAGTATGAATTATGATACATCTATGATTTGCAAATAAAAGAATCAAATAAATTCTAAAGTTGGAGTTTCTGAATGACTTTGGTAGGAGTTTGCCAGAAGGAGCTAAAACATCAGACCTTAACAATTTTCTGTTTTCATCTCAATTGGATTTTTGATCTGTTGACGGGCACAGTGCACACAGGAACTTGCTTCTTCCACTAATGATGAAGTCAGTCTGAGGGACAGATATTTGTATGCTGGATGCACTAGGCTCTTCCGTGCAACTCACTGGAGTGGTCTTCCCTCATTTGTTCCATCGTGTTTTAAATAAAAGTAAGTATACATGTGGTAAAACATTTAAATGGTACAAGAGG
This sequence comes from Bison bison bison, assembly GCF_000754665.1. NCBI lineage: Eukaryota > Metazoa > Chordata > Mammalia > Artiodactyla > Bovidae > Bison > Bison bison. Next base: position 399 of record NW_011387391.1, read on the forward strand.
ATTTAAATTATCAGTAAATACCCTTTTCTCCTATAACCTAGAAAATCTGATGTTTTCCAAATCATCAAACAGTCATATGAATAATTTGCAAAGTGAAGTCAACCTTAGAGTATCTTCATCTGAAAATTATTCTCAGGATTTCTGGAATACCTTGATTCTCTCATACTTTACCTCTGTTACAGAGGAAAGCCATGCAGTCTTCTCCTTCTCAAAAAAACTAACTAGGAAAGCAACTCACACACTCTGCTCAGAGACAGCAAGTGCAGGCAACACCTTGTACCCCGTGGATCTGGTCCTAGCCACGGGCAGGGGCTCTGGTATCCACCAGAGACACGGGTGGGTGCCTGGAGCCCAGCCGTGCCCTTCGTGAAGGCCTCTGATCTTTCGGGCCAGCTAAGCATCCTTTGAGGAGAGCATTACATGGCCAGCGTGTAAGGAGAGGAGACACATCCTCGAAGAGACGATCTAGAAATGCTTCTGCCGCCTCTTGCAGGGCCAACAGGACCTGGGTTTGCCAACTGAAGTCCACACCACGAGTGAATTTAACATGTATTTCTCTTGCCGGTGAAGGAGCAGGGATGGGAGGAGTGGAGAGGAAAAGGAGACTCAGGAGAAGATAGACTCTCTGCGAGTCTCCGTGAATCTTCACCTCTGTTCTTCTTTTCGGGTGCTTACTCTTGGGACCTAACTGGTGGCTTATGTCAGCTCCAGGGAGCTTAGAGACAGCGGGCACG
>NW_011387392.1:0-888 GCF_000754665.1 Bison bison bison
CAGATTCTCTGAGGCCAAAGGTTAAGGACCCCAGGTTTGCAGTGACAGATAATAGAGCCACATCCCCAGTGCTAGGAGATACCAACATTTAAGGCCGTGTTTCTCAAAGTATGTCCTGAGTTCCACTAGATTACCTGGACTGCTTATTCAAAACTACAGGTTCTGGGAATCTCTCAGTGAGGATGAATTAAGCTTTCTTGAGGAGGAACTGGAAATCTATATTTTAAAGCTACTTCCTCAAGTGATTCGTAATGTGTGCTAAAATTTGAAGTTCAAGGACTTCCTGGGAGTCCAGTGGTTAAGACATTTCCAGTGCTGCGGTGGGGAGCACAGGTTAAATCCCTGGTCGGGCAACTAAGATCCTGCATAACTCGAGGTATGGCCAAAAAAAAAAATTGAGGTCCACTGATACGGTGGGGGTGGGGGAGGAGAAGGAGGCGTCTGTGAAAAAGCTGTTAGAAGAATTAACAGAGATGAGAGGAACCCAGGAAGAGCTATATTGAGAAAGTAGCAATTTTCAAGAGGGTGGAGTAGTTGGCAGTGTTAAAACCTATGATTCAAGACAGTGGTCTGTGATGTGGTCAAGTAAAATAATAGCCAATTGGATTTTGCAATTGGCAACCTGTTAGGAAGAAAAAAGGGAAGAAAAGGAAGATGGAGACTAGCTCCAGTCTCTTAAGGAAGCAAATCAGAACCACTCCTTATAAAGTATTTGTTGTTTTTAACCTCCTGGTGTTAGCCTAAATTTTAGAAAAACTTTAAAAATTCCACAAAAGAAAATATGAATTTAACTCAGTCGTGTCCGACTCTTTGTGACCCCGTGGACTGTAGCCCACCAGGCTCCTCTGTCCATGGGATTCTCCAGGCAAGAATACTGGAGTGGGTTGC
>NW_011387393.1:0-796 GCF_000754665.1 Bison bison bison
CCTGTGTCTCCTGCAGCTCCTGCGTTGGCAGGTGAATTCTTTACCACGTGAGCCACCTAGAAAGCCCTGTTCTAGATGTTGAGATCTAGTAATGAACAACAACAACAAAAACCAGGCAACAAGCCCTATCCCGGTGAAGCTTCATTCTATGGCATGGTTCCTCAACTTCAGTGCTACTGGTATTTGAGCCAGAGAATTTACTTGTTGTGGGCGACTGTCCTTCCTGTGCATTGTAGGGTATATAACAGCATCCCTGACCTCTATCCACCAATGCCAGCAGCTCCCCTCCCCAGCTGTGACAACCAAAAATATCTCCAGGCTTTATTAGATGTCTTGGTTGAGAACCACTCTTTTACTGGGAGAGAGACAGACCACAAACAATGAGTTAATCAATAGGTAAATAGGCAAGTTTTACCATCTGTTAAAGGTCAATAAAGATAGAGTAGGCTAAGGAGGATTGAGCCTTGGCAGTAGGGTGAGGATGACAGCTGGCTGTCATTTAAATGATGTAGCTGGGGAAATCCTTATTGAGAAGGTGACATTTGACAAAGACTTTGAAGGAAGCAAAGGAGTGAGACATGGGGTCATGGAGGAAGAAACTTCCAGAAGGAGGGAACAGCCAGTGGAAATGGCCTGAACATATACTCTGGTCCCAAAGTCATCAAGGGGATCAGCGTGACGAGTGGAGGGAGCCCGGGGAAGATGGTTCAGAGAGGAGGCAGGAGATGAAAGGAAGTTCATAGTTCGTACTATGCCAGTCTGTGGCGTTTGTGACCACTGTCAAGGCTTTGCTTTT
>NW_011387394.1:0-997 GCF_000754665.1 Bison bison bison
CTGACAAGTAAAAGAATTTGGATCTGAATCAAAGCACATCTGGCTCTGTATCTATGCTACTAACCAGCTCTCCATGTTGCCTTCATTCTTGACTTCAAGAAGTTCTACTGTACTTAGCGAGAAAGATATATTTGCAATACAATATTGAAATGAGATTCTTTCTCCTGTGAGCTTTCAGCAAAGGCCGAGAACAATACACGTAAAGGAAGGCGTCAGATTACTTGAAAGGAACATGTTGAAAGATGATGAACATAGTTCTAACAACATTAGCTCTTCATCTGCCTTCAAGTTCGAAAATAAAGTGGAAATGATTGGAAAACAGTGTTCTTTGGAGAATGTTCTTATACCTTCCCTCATAAAAGAAAGGGGAGTACTTTTTCTCCAACATAAGTTTGAGGGGCTTCAACAAAAATGCTTAGAGAACTTGATTTGAACTTTGGACTTCAGGGGGCCACAAAGATAGGGTCTAACTTTACTGAGACTATTCTTAGGGGACATTGCAGAGGCTAGATGGCTTGGAGATGGATTAGGTATGATGAGTTTTGCACTGGGAGATCTAACTTGATCAGAACCATGCTGCCTATTGTGTATCTAAAAAGTAATCTCACACAAGATGATTAATCACATGTAAGGGCCTTCTGTGGCTTTGGGGATAGTGGAGAATCAATAGTAGGCACAGCCAGTAGAGTCATATTATTTATATCAAATCATTTTCTGTTGGAGTTTCCCAGTAGAAGTTTCTATGAGGAGCCTTTAAAAATGCCCTACAAGTTAATGAGCCTGAAATTGTACATCTGTTATCAGAAGCAACCTGAATCATACTGTAACTGTACCAGTCAAGAATCCTTTTCACTCTCCTCCTTCTATCCCAGCTTCACTTGAAGAGGCCAGAAATTATGGCTAGTTTAGTGAGAAAGATATGGATAATAACTAGTAAAGATATGGACCCTAAACCTCCCTATTCCTAAAATAGGAATACATTTGAGGATTCCAAGCA
>NW_011387395.1:0-818 GCF_000754665.1 Bison bison bison
GACCTGGAAGGAAAACGACTGCAAGGAATTATGCAGGAATTCCAGAAGCAAGAACTAGAACGAGAAGAAGAACGAGAAAGTAGAAGAATTCTGTATCAGAATCTTAATGAGGTAAATTGACATTTTGTTTTAAAATATCTTTTAGAAGAATATTGCAGTCCTGTGATCATATAATTTTGATACTGGATTAAATGATGTACAATCATTTAAAAATCTATAGAAGTTTATTTGGAATATAAACAGTAATTGTGTTCTCTTAAGAAAGAATGTGATGTGCTATTTGTGGTACAATTTTCGTTTTTCTTTTTCTGTCCAAAATTTCTAGCCAACCGCTTGGAGTTTAACCAATGATCGAACCAGAAATTGGGTTCTTCAGCAGAAAATGGGAGAGACAAAGGAATCAAGCTATCCTAAAATGATCGAAATGAACGGAGGAGGAACTGGCTATCATCATGAATTGGAAATAATCAGACAAAAACTTCAGTGTGTGGCTTCAAAACTACAACATCTAGCCCAGAAAGCCTCCAACAGGTTAGAATTTTCTGCCTAACTTTTAGAAATGGCATTCTTAGGCAGGCTGGGCAGTCTGTCCCTCAGTAGTAGCTAGAGAAGTTTTAAAGTTAATGCATGTTTACATTAGAAGGTTATCTTTAACAGAACTCATAGACCTGAAAACAGTCCTCCTAACACCCTGACTCAGGCAAAGAGAACAGTTAATGTAAAGGAGGAAGAAGAGGTGAAGCGGCATCACCTGACCTGTAATGTTTGTGTTAGTAACACTGCTGCTTGAGTTGATACGTTTTGACTTTTTGCCCTTT
>NW_011387396.1:0-992 GCF_000754665.1 Bison bison bison
GTACTGTGAACTCAAAATCATGTTAAAATACACATAAAATCAAACAAAATGATATAAAGGAAACTATTGAAGGTGATGGCTATGCTCATTACATTGATTGTGATGGTGCTATCTTGGGTACATGCATGCATCCAAAATTCATTAAATTGTATTCAATAAATATGTGCTTTTTATACCAATGATAACTCAAAACTGTTTTGTTAAAAGTGAAGGTAAAATAAAGACATTTTCAGACCACACACATACACACACACATAAAGACATTTGGGGGTGACTGACATGTATGAAAAAGACAAAAAGAAGTTGACTAATATAACTAAGCTCAGGAGTAATCTGACTTTAAGTAAAGGTGATTTCAGGGTAGATTAGAATTCAACTTATTTCCATTTGTTGTCTCTCTTTTCACTGGGTTGGACCTATTTTCACAGAAACCCTCCTCTCACGTACAAGACCATACAGTATCTCACTTTGAAATTTGTGCTGAGAAAAAGCTTTCCACCTATTACAATCAAAATAAAAATTCTGCAACAGGTTCTCTTTATCCCAAAGAGGGTTCTGACACTGGATTCTCCAACTCAGTGAGCACAGGCAAATGAGATAAACAGTAATTTGTGGCCCACTTATCAGTGATCTAGAATGCCTCGCTTTGGGGGAAGCCTGGCGTGCACATTTGAAGGATTCTGATTGTGAAGTGGAAGAATTTGAGTTATATAAATAAGTATTTCTTTGAGATCACGTGCTCTAGAAACTCCCTGAGCAATAACAGCTCATTACTTCTTGGATTAACTCTGACTGAATCAAGATAATTAATAAAACATACTACTGTCTATATTATTTTAAATGCTCTACTTCTGTACATTATTGTCTGCAAGTACCATAATCTAACCTGGAGTAGGAAATAGCAACCCACTCCAGTATTCTTGCCTGGAGAATTCCATGGACAGAGGAGCCTGGCAGGCTGTCCTATATTTATTGTATAGGTTAAAGAATGC
>NW_011387397.1:0-788 GCF_000754665.1 Bison bison bison
TTCTAGCCACTGAAAGGCTTACATCAGAACATTAGTTTTAATTCTTGTGTTGCTTTTACCTGTTAACATATATGTGATTCTGTCACAATAACAGAAGCAATATGAGGAATAATAAGTTGTTGAATATAGTTTCAGATTTCTTTCCTGTATTTCTTTTGATTTTTTTTTGGTTTTGTTTTGGATGGGCAGTATTTTTGTTTTTCCTTAGAAGATATTCCACTCTGAATGTAGTCATAATTCTGAATTTTAAAGCCACTTAAGTAATGTGTTGTTATGGGCAGCTAGTCACCGACTTGATGCAATCGATTTATCAGCCTTTGTTCTCAATTTGTTGAGTTCAGTTCAGTCCTTCAGTCGTGTCAGTCTCTTTGCAGCGCCATGGACTGCAGCATGCCAGGCTTCCTTATCCATCACCAACTCCCGGAGCTTACTCAAGGTCATGTCCATCGACTTGGTGATGCCATCCAACCATCTCATCCTGTCTTCCCCTTCTCTTGCTGCCCTCAATCTTTCCTAATATCAGGGTCTTTTCCAATGAGTCAGTTCTTCACATTAGGTGGGCAAATAATTGGAGCTTGAACTTCAGCATCAATTTTTCCAGTGAATATTCAGGAATGATTTGTTTAGGATGGACTAGTTTGATCTCCTTGCATTCCAAGGGACTCTCAAGAGTCTTCTCCAACACCATAGTTCAAAGGGCATATATTTGTGTCATTTGTCAGTGACGTCATAGTCCCCTTGTTGGGATTTAACCACCAGAACGGAATTTAAACAATGTGCAAAAATGA
>NW_011387398.1:0-824 GCF_000754665.1 Bison bison bison
GGCTCCTCCATCCATGGGATTTTCCAGGCAAGAGTACTGGAGTGGGGTGCCATTGCCTTCTCCACTAGAGTGGCTAGCATATGGTAAATGCTCAACGTTAGCCATTATTACCGTTCTATAAAAAAATACAAAACACTTGCAATCAAAGGGCATCTGTAAAAGGATAGCCCAAATGGGTAACAATTGTACTAGGAGGCGAGGGAGGAGCACACAAGGGTTCTTTTGGTAAAACCATCCAGTAGGAAGGTAGACTTCAGGCCTGGAACAGCCAATGGGCTGTCATCGCGTTGCTTCTGCAGCGTTTTTGCAACACTCCACGGCAATGCGTTGTCAGGGAATGGGCAGGATAAGGACTCCCGCCTCTGCTGTTTCTCCCTTGGAATGACTAACGTGCTTGAATGGCAAACATAATTAAGATGGAATTAAGGCCAGTGAAGATCATCCCTCACTACCTTGCGTAAATTCCAGTCTCTGTTATGAGGCAGGCTCTGGCAGAACTAGCAGACTTGATGATGGAGTCTTGACCTAGTGAGCTGCCGTGAAGAGTCACAGGGAGAATGAGAGGGGTCAGGAGCCTGCAAAAAAGTAAGTGAGGCTTTGATTTTCAAAAATGGGGGAGAGGATAGACTTAGGAAACGGGCACATTAGTGTGCATCTCTGCCAAAGTTCTAGAAGCGATGGTTAAGCTGAGGCCATTGCTGCTGTGGCCTCCTGAGTGGCCTCTCTGCGCTGCCCTTGGCCTCCCCACACGCCTGTGATCTGAGGAACCACATGAGTCAAATCCGGCCACGTCTGCTCAGCTCCGTCCAGTGTCTCCCCTCTCA
>NW_011387399.1:0-768 GCF_000754665.1 Bison bison bison
GATGACGACTTGTTGATGGATTGGAGCTGGGGGACGGGGGAAGGGACGCTGAACTCCTAGGTGGGTTTTGGGGTCAGGGGTCATCCAAGGCAGAGTCGGCATTCAGGGTCCTTTCCCATCCTTCCATGACGTGGGCTGATCCAGGTCCTTCACCTGGGTATGGGCTCCTCCTACACCCCTTGACCAGGATAGGGCTTGGCACACAATGGATGGCTGGAAATATTTGGGGCACAACCTGCTGGAACACCTAGTTAGGACCAGCCAAACACCACAGCCACCCAGGCACACACACACACGGGGCCACACTAGGATTCCCACTGCACAGCTCTGGTGACTACACCACCAGGAGGGGGACACAAGGCCATTGCCACATTCATGGAACTCCAGGGTAATTACAGTAAGAATCATAGAACCAACCACACACCTGTCACACCACTGCACAAGCCCTCGGTGTCACACACATCCCACCCCGAATGGGGCACAGCTAGACACACCCACACAATTTCACCATAACACACAAACACCCTGTCACAGCAAGACACACCCACGCAGCCCCACCAGGTCACAGCCGGAGTTGTAGTGTGTCACAAAGCACCTACCAAGAAAACCCCATGTCCTCAGAGACAGAGAGTAACACAACCTGAGTCTATAAGAGCCAGGCCCGCAGGATGACAGCCACTGACCTAGCCACGGGGTCCCACAGACACCATGTCTTACAGCCTAGGGTGCCACGCACTACACACGCATGCCACATCACCCGCATACAGT
>NW_011387400.1:0-827 GCF_000754665.1 Bison bison bison
ATCCTCCCGAGGATGGAGGTCGTGGATTCCTCTTTCCCAAGACCCACACTTCATCAAGTGGCCCGGGTCAAATTTTATGACGTGCAAACTCGGTGGGGAATAAACATCATTAGGAGTCAGCACTTTTCTTACTCAAGCAATTTTGTCACCTCCGGTAAAAATGTTTCAAGTTACTTTCCTACAAGAAGAGTAGAATTGTGACTCAGAGTTAGTCCTAAAAAAGTAAGGTCTCACTTTCTGGTCTTGTAGGTTGGCATCTTCCTGCTCCATTTTGAACCCTTTTTTTTTTTCCAGCAAAAATCTTTGATTTTTAATTCAAAAAATAATATGCTCAAAACAGGCAACAGGTAGAATGTCTTCTATGCGATGGCCCCAAATCTGTATGATTCCAAAACCCGACGTCTTCCCTCTCCACCTTCCAATCAGCTGCTGTAGGAAATGCTTCTGAATTTGGAAGGTGATGAGGAAGATTTTACTACTTCCTATAAACAAGAAAAGAGCGAGGTAACAGAAGTTTTAAATGACTCGCTGGACTCACAAAGTGAATAAGAAACAGCTGTGCCCCTGTCCTCTGTGTCTGTAAGGTCATGATCAGATGGAGCTCTTTGGGGAGGCTGAGGGTAAGCCAGACAGGTGCCCAGAACATTCCACCCTGAATGGGGCTGGAATGGAATGGAAGCCCCAGCCTAGAGACACTTTATGCCCCTGAATTGTTTCCTGAAATCCCATCTCCCCTGGTTCCATTGTCTCTGGGAGTTTGTCCCTAGTCGGTCTGTATTTCTGAACTTTCTCATTTCCTGTGTCTTGGGACCATTCTATGTGATGCT
>NW_011387401.1:0-932 GCF_000754665.1 Bison bison bison
GTCAAAGGCTTTAGCATAGTCAATGGAGCAGGAGTACATGTTTTTCTGAAATTCTCTTGCCTGAAATTCTTCTATGATCCAACAGATGTTGGCAATTTTATCTCTGGTTCCTCTCCTTTTCTAAATTCAGCTTGCACATCTGGAAGTTCTTGGTTCACATACTATTGAAGCCTTGCTTGAAGGATTTTGAGCATGACCTTGCTAGCATGTGAAATGAGTGCAATTGTGTGATAGTTTGAACATTCTTTGGCATTGCTCTTGATCAAGAAACAAATCAAAAGATGCTTAATCTCATTTTTACTCAAAGTCTTACTAAACAAAATCACAATAAGATGCCATTTTACATCTACCAGACTAGCTAGATTGACAGGTCAGCCAGTAAGGTTGGATATCATACAAGGCAATGGAAACACTTTCTGGTAGAAAATGTTGAAAGATATAATCTCCTTTGAAAACACTTTTCATTACATAATAATCCCACTCCTGAGTATTAAACTTGGCAAACTCTGGTACATTCACACTAAGATGAAGTGCAAAAATCCTCAGACATCTGCATATAGTCTGAAGTAAAACAAAATCAGTTCTGCATATTTTGGTTGAAAGGGGATAAATCTCTTCAAGAATATCATGAACCTCAATGAATTTAATGAAAAACTTTCAGAAATACACTAGAGTCAAACTTGCAGACAAGTCAGAGAGATGTACTGCAGAACTCATGAGGGAAGTAGTAAACACTGCAGAAACACAATGCAGAACCGGCCCAGGAAGAAGCTGAGTCACTCTCACCAACTACAGAAGCCCACAAAGAAGGGGCCTGGAGAACGGGCTACTGCCACCGCTGAGCCATCACTCAGAGAACAGAAATGACTGCTGCCTGCCTGAGGCTTGACTGAACTTATTTCATATCAGAAGTCTGGCACTGCCCTGTGGTT
>NW_011387402.1:0-1189 GCF_000754665.1 Bison bison bison
CCAGAAGTCATGTTCCTCGGGTATTTACACAAATGTATTGGGAACTTATGTCAACACAAAAGTCTGCACATGGATGCTTATAGCTGCTCTACACATAATTGACCAAACTTAAGAGTGATCAAAATGTCCTTCAGTCAATGTATGCATGAACTGTGGTACATCCAGACAATGTAATATCCTTCAGCACTTAAAGGAATGAGTCATCAAGCCATAAAAGACATGGAAGAACCTTACACACATACTATTAAGTGAAAGACACCAATGTGAAAAGGCTACAAACTATGGTTCCACTGATGTGACATTCTGGAAAGGACAAAACCATGGAGACAGTAAACAGACCAGCAGTTGTATTCCCCACTCTGAGTCTGAGGGTGTGTTTATCACCATTTATCATTATTGCTGTCCTATTTTTCTTATAGTATAGACAATAAATTGTAGATAGTCTAAAATGATAATAAAACAAGAACTGGATAGTTAAATATTCCTGGTTTAGTTTCTCTTTACAATTTAATTTTAAAATATAATCTACAGTACATACATGCTATTTCAGGAGCAAAAAGATGAATGTGTAGCAAAGAGTAGTGATAGAAAATGGTGAGCATTAATAGACTGGAGGTCTCAATTAGAAAAGGATGTTTAAAATCAAAATATCAGAAATGGTGTGAGGGAGTTATGGACAGTTATTAATATATGGGAGTGATTATATGTTATCTAAAATGTAAGTTTTATGAGTCCAAGATCTTTATTTTCCTCATCACTATATCCCAGACAAGCACATAGTAGTTGCTCAATTAGTACTTAAAGATATGGATGTAAATAAAGATGACTCAATTAGTACTTAAGTAAATGGATGTGTATAAAGATGGCTCACAAAATATAATGGGTAAAGAGATACTTGAGGTCAGGATGGGGAAGACAAATAAAGAGAAAGGGTAAATGAAGTATTATCAGTGAAAGAATTGCAGTCAGCAAGCCAGAAGAATAAGAGGAAATGATTAGAGAATGATATACTTGAAATTGGAATTTCAGAATCATAGACAGGAACTTTGTGGCTAATTTGGGCTTGAGGGAAATGATCAGTGGCAACAAGGTCACTCAACTGGAAGGCCAGAGTATTGGACAGGTCATGCCAGCAAAAATGACAGGAATAAAGAGGAATACAGTGAACCAGGTACTAAAGTCTTAATGG
>NW_011387402.1:1421-2010 GCF_000754665.1 Bison bison bison
CTGAAGAAAGACTGACATAGCTTCCTTCTTGTTCTTTCTCTTCTCATCACTGTTGTTCCTGTGGTAGACAGAATAACGACCCCCACAGATGTCTGTGCTGCAAGCTCTGGATCCTGGACCTTACCTCATATGGCAAAAAGGACTCTGCAGACATGATTACATGAAGGACCATGAGATGGGGAGCTTATACTAGATTTTCTATGTGAGCCAGATATCATCACAAGGTCCTTACAAGGAGGAGATAGGAAGGTCAGAGAAGCAGGAGATGTGAAGACAGAAGCCAGAGACTGGAATAATGTGAGGAAGGAAACCTGCAAACCAAGGAATACAGGTAGCCTCTAGAAGCTAAAAAAAGGTAACAGAACAGATTTTCCTCTGATAAACTCAGAAGAAATACTGCCCTACTTAGACCTTGATTTAAAACTTCTGACCTCCCAAAATGAAAGAGAAACAATTTGTGTTGCTTTAGTCACTAAGTTAGTGGTAGTTTGTTACAGAAGCAGTAGGAAACAAACACAGTCTCTGGATGCCATCATGAGCCATCAGGGAAAGCTGTCACCCCAAGGTGATGTGTCATGCTTCAGGCAAC
>NW_011387402.1:2187-2552 GCF_000754665.1 Bison bison bison
GAGGCACCCTGCTTCACACTCGTGCCTGTTACAGTACATGCACATGTTGTCATGTGAACTCCTTAAGGGAAGTAAATCCTTCCTATTCATTCATTAATCCAACAAATATTTAATTGCCTATCTAAACTAGACACTGGAAATACGATGAGAAACAAGACAGATTCCTGACATCACTGAATTCAGTCTAGCCAAGGGGATAGACGGTGGATGAACAATCTTGCGTGTATAAGGATCATTGCACTTTTCACAATCAGATCAGATCAGTCGCTCAGTCGTGTCCGACTCTTTACGACCCCATGAACTGCAGCACGCCAGGCCTCCCTGTCCATCACCAACTCCCAGAGTTCACTCAGGCTCACGTCCAT
>NW_011387402.1:3512-8747 GCF_000754665.1 Bison bison bison
TTTGAGCATTCTTTGGCATTGCCTTTCTTTGGGATTGGAATGAAAACTGACCTTTTCCAGTCCTGTGGCCACTGCTGAGTTTTCCATACTTGCTGGCATATTGAATGCAGTACTTTCACAGCATCATCTTTCACGATTTGGAATAGCTCAACTGGAATTCTATCACCTCCACTAGCTTTGTTCATAGTGATGCTTTGTAAGGCCCACTTGACTTCACATTCCAGGATGTCTGGCTCTAGGTCAGTGATCACACCATCGTGATTTTCTGGGTCGTGAAGCTCTTTTTTGTACAGTTCTTTTGTGTATTCTTGCCATCTCTTCTTAATATCTTCTGCTTCTGTTAGGTCCATACCATTTCTGTCCTTTATCGAGCCCATCTTTGCCTGAAATGTTTCTTTGGTATCTCTGATTTAGTTTATGGTAATTATTTGGATGTCTTAACCAGCTTTCCCCTGACTGTAACTTCCCTGTAGTTTTCCTATGTAGTCTCAGTTTCCTTAATCTCTGTGCTTAGCAAAAGATTTGTCACTGTGTTCAACATACACGAATTAAATAGAATCTAGACAGGGCAAAACATACCACCCACCTACCAGGAAGAAAGTTCAACATGTATGGTATGGGCTGTAAAGAGGGCAGAAACAGGGTCACAAGGCAGGGCTAAGAGCAGCACACAAGCCTCATTGATGAATCCTGTTTGCTCCTTAGATCCCACTTGCCTGGGTCAGGTAGTCCAGGAGCCTGACATGTCTTTTATGAAAACATGCAACGCAAGCATGAGATACTTGAGTGACACTTGCCTCATTCACAAAGTCCATCAACAAGTCTGGATTGTACAATAAGTTTTAAAATGAGCAGCAAAATAAAATCTCCAGGCCTCTCATTAAATAGTCACCTTATGAGTCACATAAGATAACTGGTCCCATTGTTTACTAGTCACACCTTATTTCTGAGAAAAATGGAAATTTGTTGAAAGAATCCATGTATGAATTTAAGACTTTGAGTCTTCTTAGGAGTAAAAAATCTTCACTCAAAGGACAAATAATATATCACAAGATCTAAAGGCCTCTTCTCAAACAGATTATCTGGAGGAAATAGCCAACATGTGTATGTTTACATTTTGATCTCTGTGTTAAAAATCGCTTGCATTCCTTTCCCCAGCTTACCAGGAGTAACTCTGTGGCACATTTAAAATGGCCTCTGCCAGTTACAGAGGTAGCTTATCTCAAAATAGGGTTTTGAGCCCCAAAACAAAGCAGCCTTGATTTTCTACTATGAAAGCTTCCTATAATTCATTCACTAATCCAACAAATATTTAATTGCCTATCTAAACTAGACACGGGAAATACCATGAGAAACAAGACAGATTCCTGACATCACTGAATTCAGTCTAGCCAAGGGGATAGACAGTGGATGAGCAATCTCAACGGTTATGAGTTTTATGTCATAGTGAACACAGAGTGCCATGGGAGTGCATACAGAGGAGTCTCACCTCATCTGGGGAAATCTTCTCTAAGGAAATGGCCTTGAACTGAGAGCTAAACAACACATCAGCTGGGTGAAAATGGCAATAGAGATGGGAAGAATGGGCGAGATTACAGGCAAGGGATCAGCACGTCTACAGGCCCTGAAGCAACAAAGAGCGTGACTATTTGAAGAATTAAAATAACTTTGGTATGGCTAGAGCAGGGAGAGTAAGAAGGAAAAGGTAGGCAAGACACTAGTATGGTCAAGTCCACAGGTCCCTAGAGCTCATGTTAGAGGTTTTTCTCAGGACCGGTCAAGTAAACAGAAGGAAAGAATACCATCCAGATCTATGAATCTTTGATGGATTTAATTTAGGTTGTATTTCTATTGAAGTTCTCGTTTCAGTTGAATAAAATTTATTTATGTTTTTATTTATTTACTTATGTTTCTATTTATTTGGGGTATATTTTATTACAGGCAGCTGATCCTGGTACATGAAGACCGGATAGGCAGGTCACACCAGGAAGAACACGTAAGCTGGCTTTGAACCTAAGCACAAGCTGGTAACAGCTATGCCAAACTGCGTGAACTGCATCTCACAGCAGGGGTTCCTCCTCCAAAGCAATGTCCAAAAAATTTGGTGTCTACTCGTGGTGAAAGACTGCCCTTTCCCAGATGCTGGCTTCAGAGCCTGCTAAAGCAGAGGTGACTTCTGCCACACACTGACTGTTCTACTTGGTGGCACCTGTTTGCATTAGAAGGTGGTACATGGCCAGTTCTGGCTCTCCAAAGTGGCCTAGTATGCAAAGAGCTGTGGTCGCACACAGCGGTCACTACCCTGTGTTGCCAGCATCATAGGCACCTGTGCTGACCATCCATGAAAATGGCTCCCCACTGCTGAGAATGCCTAGGTGAGGGACACCGTAAGAAAATCTAAAATAAACAACAAACCCATAAGTTCCGTTTCTCTTCATCACAAACACCTTAATTATTGGTAGAGTCAAGCACTGCAGTCATGCTAAATACAGACCACCATGACATTTAAAATCCCATGTTGCTTTAAGATTAAATAGCTTCAGAGTGAGAAATTATTGCTATAGTAACAGATGATCCATGGTTCTTTTAAAAATAAACTTCCATGTCAAAGCAAGAATCCATTCAAATTGTATTAATAATAAGCAAGCAAACTGAGAAAGAGAAAGGTGGTATTTAAAAGCATTGAATGTTTTTCATTTTTATTTCTTTAAAAAAAAAAAAAAAACACGTAACCATACCTAGAATAGAAATTTTGTACTGAATCAAAGGATTCCCATTTGCTCAACATCAAGGGAGAGCTTTGTTTTTTAAGTGAAAACATTTCTTGCTTTTTATACCTAAGATTTTAATAAAGGGCACAACATTTGGAAATGTATTTGGTTCTTCTGAGAAGAACAAAGACCTCTCTCTTTTTTTTAAGGGGTTGGCTCTTAACTACAAAGAGGGGTGTTTTGTTATAAACATGGATTGAAATTAGGTGGATTTCAGTTTTTCTTCAATTTTCTATTTATGTGATTCTTTATGTGACCTTAGACAACCAGTTTTCCCCTTCTGTGTGGATTAGGTCAAATGCCTGAAAAAAAAAGGGCAAATGTTTGAAGACCCCTTGCTCAGCATTAACTACATGAGCCAGCATTAGTCAAGTGGGTCCCCAGAGGCACAGGACTCACAGAGTCCTGGGCTTACATCCTTGCTCACGGCCCAGGAACTTGTGACCTTGAGCTAAGCCCTTCACTTTTCTAAAACTCACATGTGTGCTCAGTCATACCCGACTCTTTGCAACCCCATGGACCATAACCCACCAGGCTCCCCCTGTCCATGTAATTTCCCAGGCAAGAATACTTGAGTGGGTTGCCATTTCCTCCTCCAGGGGATCTTTCTGAGCCAAGGATCAAACCTGCGTCTCCTGCACTGGCACGCAGATTCCATGCCACTACGCCACCTGGTAAACCCCAAACTCACATACATCATCTGTAAAACAGGACTTGTGATGGCTTCATGCCTTCTCCCACACTGGATTTTGGGAAGAATCAAAACAATAAGATATACAAACATGCTATGGAAACTCCAAAATTGAGAGGTTATAATTGCATTGTTCTCCTCTCTCACGAGGAAAGTTGTTGTTGCTGTTGTGTGTGTGTGTATGTGTGAATTTTTGCACTCTTAGAGTGTGGTCTCTCAGAACAGACACTGTGTTTCTTAGCCATAGGAGATGTAGTGCTTCTGAAGCCTAAGAGAAAAAGAGAGAGACTCTCATCAGCATGCAGTCTGGATATGGAAGAGCATGCTGCAGCTGCCAGTAATTTATAACTATTCTCCCATTTTACAGATGAGGAAAGTGAAACTCAAACAAATGTTTCAAGTCAAGGACACAACTCATAAGGAGCAAGATCCAACCTAAATTCAGGTCTTATGAATTTTTAGTCCGGTCTTCTTTTCAGAAGAACTCCAGAGGAAATTTGGGTTACATTTGAGTGCTAAAAGGATGAGACTGGGTATAAAACATTTTGGTCAGTTTCACTTTGAAAGGTAAACTGTGAAAAGAGAATGCATTCCTATTTCAAGGACCACTTGAGGTTGTATATCTTAACTACAGAAACACAAAGTTAGAACTGAGCATGAGGAAAAGAGGAGACCAGTGGCCTCTAATATTTTTTTCCTTAGAAAATAAATGACCATCCCTGAAAAACAAACAAAAAAAGATGACTGTTAGCAGAAGTGAGGAAATCAAGATTCTGTTTTCTGGCTTTCAGAGACATTTCATCAAGGAGATTTTTAACTGTATGGAAGCAAACACCTTACCTAAGATCACACTGCTGACCTCAGACAGGAAAAACCACCTCAACTTTCAGCTTAGGCCAGGATCTCTAATTTCAATGACAAAGCTGAGCCTGTGGCTGGGGGCTCCTCCTCAGTCTATGAGCAGATAAACTGGATCTAAGTTAAACAGTGAATTTGATTCAGATTCGCCTCAGTAGGTATGTATGATTCAACACTGCACAGAAAAGTAGTCAGAATGGATTGTTTTACCAGAACGGAATATTGACGAATTTCTCAGAAATCTTTGTGTACAAGAGGTAACCAAGTTTCTATGTCAACATACACCAGAAGCAAGGCAGCCTTGGGGGGGAATGACTCCAGCGCCATCTAGTGTACATGCAGTTGGAGTAAATGTTCTTGAAATGAGAAGTACTCACAAGTGCCATCTAGTGACCCAGGGAAAAAGTACTCCCAGGACAAGAGAATTTATTAATAGCTAGAGTGTTATCCTTTGTGAACTAAAAGCTAAATAAAACTGATTTAATTGAAATCTCTCATAGATAGGAATTAAGTTGCATTTCTGATTGAAACGTATTAAAACATATCTCCTTTGGGTCTTCTCTGAGAAAATAGCCTTATCAGACCTCCCCCTCCAAGTCCATTCTCCAAAATACAACCTTCTCCACTGAGCTCCCCAGCTCTTTGCTCATGTCTTCCACCCTCTCTACTCACAACATAGACAGCAGCCAGATGAGGTTTTCTAAAAATATAATCCAAGTCATGTCATCACCCTGCTCAAAACTCCCTGAGTTTCTCATGTTGGTCAAAGTACAAGTCAAATTCCTAACCAATCCTTACATCATTAAGGCCCCAAAGACCTCTCTGAAATATCTGCCACACTTTCTCACTTTCCCACACAGTTCCAGCCACGCTGGTATTCTTACAATATCTGGAACACATCAGACATGCTTCTGC
>NW_011387402.1:8913-9674 GCF_000754665.1 Bison bison bison
AGGTGGGTTCTTTACCACTAGTGCCACCTGGGAAGCCCAAATGTACTTATTATGTGAAATAAAATTGAATTGGGAAAGACTGGCTTTCAGAAAACAGATGGGATAGTATAGTGGTTAAGAGCATGGGCATGGGTGTCATGGTTAAGTCATGGACCCACTCCACACTAGCTGTGTGACTTTGAATAAGTATTCAAACTCCCTGATTCTCAGTTTCCACATCTGAAAAAAAAAATGATAATAAAAGCTATTATTATATTTAATATATAATATTATATATATTGGGGTCTGCCCTGGTGGCTCAGAGGTTATATATATTATATATAATACTGAAAGCTATTAGAATGCTGTGGCAAGAATTGGCTGCTAAAAGGCTGGTTCCTAGCAGAGGCTAGGCACATAGAAGAAGTTCCTTAAATATTGCCTTACTGCTATTATTAAGGTGGAAAAATGCAGGCTGATGATGGTTTAGTCAGATGGTGCTTTACTGGCATGAAGAATTGGACCCAACGTGTATTTCAAAGAATGTAGCCAAAGCTGCTCAGTCTGAGACCCTGCACATTTCCCACAGGAAGACAGACATGGCCTGCCCTTCAAATCAGAGAAGGTATGAAGGAATCACAGCAAAACAGTAACCCTGCAGGACCCTATGGGGCCATCTTGGGACAGGCCTTCCCTGTATCCTCTGCTTTAACTCCTCTCTGAGGCACTAGGATAATACTACTTGAAGCAAACTTCCTCTGATGTTTTGCAAATGTGAAAAC
>NW_011387402.1:9908-11274 GCF_000754665.1 Bison bison bison
TGACTGCCAGAGGGTTCATCTGCTCCTGGAGTGCATTAGCAAGAGCACCAGGATCAGAACAAGAGCTGGGCTGGCTCTATCCTCCCTGGATAGCTGAAGTCGTGGGCTCATTTCTGGGCAGCACCCTTTAAGGAGACACGTCTAAAGAGAGTAGTGACTCAGATGGGGAAGGAATGACAGACATGGGGAACAGTTCACAGGCCTTGGGATGTTTAAGCTGAAAGTGTGCAGACCTGAGAGCACTGCCTTCAAATCCACACAGGGCTGTCATGTGAGACAAGAAACAAACTTAATTCCACTCCTTTTTCTGGATAGCTTCACTCAACAAATCCCAAGGACTTAGAAAAGTCCCAGGGAGACAGATTCAGACTTGAACAAGGAAATCTCCCATTTAAAATCGCTTCTGTACGTGGAGTTGCTTTGTGATATAGTCAGTGCCTTATCACCAGAGACTGGCCAGGAGACCTTGGTATGGAGAATACTGCAAACGCTGTCCAAGCCTTCTGGCAAAGTTGAGCTAATCACAAAGCTTCGAATCCTGAGTCTAGGAGATGCCTGACAAGGAACCAGACAATCTTGATCTAGAGATGCCAGAGTTGGGTATGGATTGAAAGTGAGAGATGCAGAGAAGTCAAGCAAAGACTTAGAAACGCAGCAAGAAAATGAGAGAAGTTTGAGGTGCAAGCTGTTTGTTGCTAAGCAGAGTAGGAGACAAGACATGATGTCAGCATTGTCTGAGTCTTCAAGTCTCCTCTTTGTCAGTAAGGCTCAGGGCCCAGAGCCTTTCCCTGGGTGAAATCTGGGCTCCCAGGTAGCCAACCTGAGTCAGTTTTCTCTGTTTTACATGTGGCAGAGGATGAGATGGTTAGGTAGCATCACCGACTCAATAGACATGAATTTGAGCAAACTCTGGGAGATAGTGGAGGACAGAAGAGTCTGGCATGCTGCAGTCCCTAGGGTTGCAAAGAGTCAGACACAACTTAGCCACTGATCAACAACAACAATGCCCAATCCATTTCCAAGTTGGCAAATTCATAACCTACACTAGTGTTTTGGTCTTTGCTCTTCAGTTCTGGTTAGTTGTTCAGCCTGGGAAGGTCCCAAGAGGCAGTGATACTCACACTTGATGGGAGGATTTAAATCATCCAAGTGAATGGGGTAGGAAGGAGGTCCCAGCAGAGACGGAACCAGCAGCTAAAGTTTAAGCACTTCCACAAGTATAGAGTATCTCAGGCTGCTATAGCAAATTACTGTAGACTGGGTGGCTTAAACAATGTTTACTTCATACAGTTCTGGAGGCTGAGAAGTCTAAGATCAAGGTGCTAAGAGATCCAGTGTCTAGTGAACAACCACTTCCTGGCCTGCA
>NW_011387402.1:11374-12541 GCF_000754665.1 Bison bison bison
CCAAAGGCCCCAGTTCCAATACCATCATATGGGGGCTGAAAAGTTCTACCTGAGATTTTTGGGAGGACACACATTTACAGTTCATAACACAGAGCATAAAGCACAAGGCAGGGGAGATGCTCAAGATAAGGAGATGCCTACAGAGCAGATCTAATCTAATGATGCAACATAAATGTTAGCATTAAACCAAAAAATCTTGTCTTTTAACATGGATAGCTACAATGGCCATAACTTAAAATAACTGGATGTTGACATTTAAATCCCCTTGGCAGTTTGAAAGGGAACATATCTATCCCTCCTGGTTTGGCATCTCCTGAAGGGGCAAGGTTTGCTGATCATGGTGCAAAATTCAGCAAGCATCAGACCATTTTTCATGGGTTTGTTTACAAGGCCCACTTTTTATCCAATGACCCTAGAAGGCTAAAATTTTATGGGCTCGGAAAGTGTCCATTGATCTTATGAGTTAAACAATGTTGAGATGTAACCACTTAGGACTGAGGTGACTCGTGGCGCCTCATTGTATTTATTAGAGCAAATTAGCGTCTGTCGCTCTCCTGAAGTAGCACGAGAAATGGATGATCAGAGACATGGCTTCATGATGTCCACTTAGCCCCAAAAAGCAGAGGCACATGATGGGAAGATTTCCAAATGTGAGCTTTGACATATTCGGACTCAGTCACAACTTTGCCGTGAGACCCCCCAGTCCCAGAGCATCCATCAGATAAGTGTCTGTGTGAACTCTGCACACAGCTAAGTAGCCAGTTCAGGCTCTCTCCCTCTCTTTGACCTAGTTTCCTGGGTCTCATCTAACAACAAACTCCTTTTTATCATGATCAGTGTGGGTGAGAACACCCAAAGCACGAAGCTAAGTCTTTGGACACATGGGCATGATGCCTTGCTTTAAGAAAAGCAAATATAGTATGGATGGCCCCAAACTGCCCACCAAAAATATATAGTTTTTTAAAAAATTCATTAGCTTTGCAAAAAATATATACAACAGGCTCTCTGCAGTTAAATTATGCACAAATCTATAAATATTTGCAGAATACGCATAAATAAGTTTATTACATAAAAGGAGGTACATGTGCAGAGAGCAATTAAACAGTAGCCCTGGAGGAGAAAAGGGAAGCATTCATTCTTGTCAGCTGTACTTTCAGGGTAGCTCCA
>NW_011387402.1:12641-13016 GCF_000754665.1 Bison bison bison
TGTTTACCCTGAGACACCGCCCCCACCCCCACCACCGCCTCACCTGGCAACTCCAGCATTTCCGTTTGTTTGGCCCACTGTGTGTCAGGCACACAAACTTGTGTTAACTAAACCAGGTGGCCAAAGATCTCACCAAGCAGGAATGCTGGGCCCACATTCTCATCATGAAAGATAAACAGAATGCTTAAATGATTACTCTTATCTCAAGACACAGAAGGATGGGAGAGGGAGATGTGGCTTAGCAACAGCACACGCAGAGACGGCAGGAATGTTAGTTATCTGCAAGTTCAGTAGAAACTAGGAGGGCAGCATGACTGCCAGAGGGTTCATCTGCTCCTGGAGTGCATTAGCAAGAGCACCAGGATCAGAACAAGA
>NW_011387402.1:13579-14261 GCF_000754665.1 Bison bison bison
GACTCTTCGACACTCAGCTTTCTGTGTAGTCCAATTCTCACATCCATACATGACTACTGGAGAAACCATAGCCTTGACTAGATAGACATTTGTCGGCAAAGTAATGTCTCTGCTTTTTAATATGCTGTCTAAGTTGGTCATAGCTTTTCTTCCAAGGAGCAACTGTTTTTTAATTTCATGGCTGTAGTCACCATCTGCAGTGATTTTCGAGACCAAAAAAAAATAAAGTCTGCCACTGTTTCCACTGTTTCCTCATCTATTTGCCATGAACTGATGAGACCGGATGCCATGATCTTAGTTTTCTGAATGTTGAGCTTTAAGCCAACTTTTTCACTCTCCTCTTTCACTTTCATCAAGAGGCTCTTTCGTTCTTCTTCACTTTATGCCATAAGGGCAGTGGCATCTGCATATCTGAGGTTATTGATATTTCTCCTGGCAATCTTGATCCCAGCTTGTGCTTCATCCAGCCTGGCATTTTGCATGATGTTCTACATATATAAGTTAATTAAGCAGGGTGACAATATACAGCCTTGACGTACTTCATTTCCTATTTGGAACCAGTCCATTGTTCCATGTCCAGTTCTAACTCTTGCTTCCTGACCTGCATACAGATTTCTCAAGAGGCAGGTCAGGTGGTCTGGTATTCCCATCTCTTTCAGAATTTTCCACAGTTTACTGTGAT
>NW_011387402.1:14902-15507 GCF_000754665.1 Bison bison bison
CATTCTATTTATAGAGTTTCTCCATCTCTGGCTGCAAAGAATATAATCAATCTGGTTTCGGTGTTGACTATCTGATGATGTCCATGTGTAGAGTCTCTTGTATTGTTGGAAGAGGGTGTTTGCTATGACCAGTGTATTATCTTCGCAAAACTCTATTAGCCTTTGCCCTGCTTCATTCTGTACTCCAAGGCCAAATTTGCCTGTTACTCCGGGTGTTTCTTGACTTCCTATTTTTGCATTCTGGTCCCCTATAATGAAAAGGACATCTTTTTGAAGTGTTAGTTCTAGAAGGTCTTGTAGGTCTTCATACAACTGTTCAACTTCAGCTTCTTCAGCGTTACTGGTCAGGGCATAGACTTAGATTACTGTTATATTGAATGGTTTGCCGTGAAACAAGCAGAGATCATTCTGTCATATATTGGTTGATGAGGAAAAATATATGTTATTTATATAAACATATGTACGCCCCAATGGGTGACTCACATTTTCTTCTTCAGAAAGTTGTTAACAAAATTCAGACATTGAATTGTTAGGCTGTCATTTTATTTCAATCAACTCAATACACTTTTGACCAATTATTAACTATAAGACACTCTGCTAAGTGC
>NW_011387402.1:15607-16432 GCF_000754665.1 Bison bison bison
ACTGGGTTCAGAGCTCAGTAAAATAAAATATTCATCCCATGCTCACCTTTCAGAAAAGTATCAAAAGATATTTTAACAGGACCAAGACTCAATCCTAATGACTTCCTTTCACGGCAGCTGAACTATGTTGTCTTTTCATACAGAATATCTAGAGACCAGATAGACGATGGTAAAATCTACAGAACTTGCAAATTTCTAAATAGCACAAGAAAGGGAAAAGCTTTTAAATACTGGACCTTCAAGACACTGTTTTCTCCTCACACTTTCATACCTCTGCCTCCTCAGAAAGCCTACTAAAGGCCACCTCCATGGTTAAATGCAAAACACTCCTCATGACTGCATTCAAAGATGATTTGTCAGATGACAAAATTCCCACTGTCCGTTTTATCTTGATATCCATTCTGACAGAGACTTGAATATGTGGGTTAAAGTTCCAGGAAATGATAAGTAGCCTTAAAATCGTGGAGTGATGTAATATGAATCCACTGATTCATTCATACATTCATCTAGGGAAAGCATGTTACCCCAGTGACCCCAGGCTTTGGCATCAGACAGACAAAGCCTTAGGCGTATCTACCTCCTGGTTTTGTGACATCAGCCAAGACACTTCCTTGTACTCTAATTTCCTTATTTGGTAAATGGAGGTGATTTGGTAAATGGAGGTGATATAGATACAGAAGATTGGGCTTCCCCAGTGGCTCAGTGGTAAAGAATCTGCCGCCAGTGCAGGTGACATAGGTTTGATCCCTGGTCCAGGGAGTTCCCACATGCCATGAAGCAAGCTGGTGTACCACAACTGCAGAGCCCACACGCTGCAACCACTGA
>NW_011387402.1:16532-16973 GCF_000754665.1 Bison bison bison
GTCTAGACCACCACAATGGAAATTGAAAGCAAGACATGCTAATGATGTCATGCATGCAAAATCCATCTGATCTTGCAGACTTGATCCAGAAGACAGCTATGCTTGAGAAGGAAAAGAGGCCTCTCAGATGAGCATGTGGGCACTTGGAGAAATGGGATGGCTATCAACAGACACTGAAGCAGAGAAAGCAGTGCAAATTTAGGATGTAGCAGAAGGTGATGAGAGGGCTCATAGATGTTTCCCCAGATTTTTTTTCACGGAATAGATACTGATTCTAGCCTGAGTTTTCATAATGTTAAGAAAGCAATATGTTTACAGAATCTTCTGGCCAATTTAGTGGAAAGAGATCACCAGTGCAGGTTACCTGGAATATGCAGAGTGACACATGAATCAGTTGGAAAGATAACTACATCTGAGAAAGTGGATATTCTTCTGGTCAAC
>NW_011387402.1:17768-19008 GCF_000754665.1 Bison bison bison
AGCAATGAGAAGCCCACACACCACAACTAGAGAGTAGCCTCTGCTTACCACAACTAGAGAAATGTCCGCACAGCAACAAAACCCAGGGCAGCCAAAAATAAATAATTTAATTAAAAATACTTTTAAAAATACACAAGATTAAATGACAGACTGCAAGTAAATAATTTAGTGTGGTACCTGGCACAGAGTAGACAGGCAATGACCAGTGGGCTTAACTCTCATTCAATAAATGTTTCTGGAGCACATGCCACATGTAAGACAATGCACTGGATGGTGCGGAGAAATGAAGAGACCCCCTGCTCTCCAAAAGCCTACAACTGGAAACTGGAATTTGAATAAAGAAGGCCCATGAGGCTTCTTCATTAATAAGGTGGACATATTTATGTTGACTTGGCTTTCTTTTCCCACCAATACTGCTCAACACATCATGCCTTCTCTAGGACAGCAATTCTTATTCTGGACTATTACACTCTAATCACTACCACATGATTCGGGAGAAAAAGAGATTTCAGAAGAAAAATAAAATATTGGTGAATTAGTCATCTACATCTACTCCCAAGAAATAGCATGGTACATTTCTACATTTTGAAATGTAAGATTCGAGTCATTAACATAAAATGCATTTTGAGAAGCCCTCTTCTGTGAGCAATTACTGCAGCACTTGTAGAATGACTTCAGTGCTTAATTATTTTAAATAAATGTGCATATGTCCAACTGAGTGAAACAGGTACAAGCCATCTCAAACCACTTACAAAACTGAGATCTGATTCTTGGAGAACATATTTGAATAATGAGTTTAGATTTTGCCTTAAAGCTCCCAAAACAAACATTTCCAAGGGAGGCCTTCTTACACTTTAACTATGAAATAAAGAGACATATCCAGAGGAGAGAGAACTCTATTTCCAGACAACCAAGTTCCAAGCAAAAGAAAAAAAAAAAAAAAAACTCATTTGCTTAAATCAAATGTTTTCAAATAACTGGGTTTTTCATTCTTTCAACTTTTGGGGAATAAAGTCAGTTTATTGGTGGAAATATCATAATTTTTCCTGGTTTCTAAATCTAATGTCCAGGTGGTATTTCTCCAAAATGTGCAGAGAAAAAAATTACTCAAGACAGAAGAAGCTTTCTACCATAACTTGATCTTGCAGTTTTACAGATTGAAAGGGTTTGTTAGTGGTGTTCAGGTTTTAGTTTTGTATATGGTAGAAACTTCTTGTATTTTCTAATCAAGCTATGCTGT
>NW_011387402.1:19108-19662 GCF_000754665.1 Bison bison bison
GATCTACTCACAAATGACTGCTCATTAATATAAACTATTTTGTGCCTAAGACTATCCTGGTGCATATAATTTTAAACATAATCTTCTAATCACTACCTAGTTACATGCTAACAAGTGCGGGCTCTCATCAGAGGGAAGGTTCAAATTGATACAACACAGTCAGTTTAAAAACAGAGCAGAGTTCTAAAGACATAAATTGAGTCTTCACCATAGACTATGAAAAGTAGCAGAAGTGTTCAGTCTCCAGAGCACCTTCTTGAATTTTGCAGGTTTAAAAATAATAACATTGAACCTGAAACTTTCCACTCCACTGGGTTAACCAAAAGCTTATTTCATGCATTAAGCCACTTGTATGTATTTTATAATGCAATTTTAAACCAGGTTCCAGGGCGGTCCTAAGATGGAGGAGGAATAGGATGGGGAGACCAATTTCTCCCCAACAAATTCATCGAAAGATCATTTGAACATTGAGCAAATTCCGCAAAACAACTTCTGAATGCTGGTGCAGGACACCAGGCACCCAGAAAGCCAGCCAATTCTCTTTGAAAGGAGGT
>NW_011387402.1:20520-20966 GCF_000754665.1 Bison bison bison
AGGGGCCTATAGACCTTGAGAAGTATAAGCTGGAACAAGAAACTATCTGAAACTGAACTGACTGCACACTGCCCTCAATAGCTCCATAGAAATTCCTAGATATATTTTACTGTTATCATTTATTAATTTTTAAATTTCATTTTATTTTTAAGCTCTTTATTACTCCTTTAATTTTCATTCTTATAACCTACTATTATCTTACAAAAAAAAACCCTATTTTTAAGCAAATTTCATATATTATTTATAATTCTTCTCATCATGTTTTTTTTAATATTGTATTTTTGAAAGTCTAACATCTACTCCAGATTTTTAATCTTTACTTTTTGGTATTTGTTATCAATTTTGTACCTTTAAGAAACCAATTGTCAGTACCCATTTTTACTTAGGAGTGTGATTACTGACTTGATTGCTCTCTCCCCCTTTTGACTCTCCTTTTTCTCCCCCAG
>NW_011387402.1:21182-22042 GCF_000754665.1 Bison bison bison
AGCTAACAAATTTCAGAGCAAGACATACCAAGCTAATTCTCCAACAACACAGGAACATAACCCTGAGCATTAAAATATAGGTGACCAAAAGTCACTCTGCCCCATCAATTCAGTTCAGTTCAGTCGCTCAGTCATGTCCAACTCGTAGACACCTCAAAACTCACTACTAGACACTTCATTGCATTCCAGAGAGAAGAGATCCAGCTCCACCCACCAGAACACTGACAAAAGCTTCCCTAACCAGGAAAACTTGACAAGCCAATCATGCAACCCAACCCACAGGGAGGAAACTCCACAATAAAGAGGAACCACAAACATCCAGCATACAGAAGGGCCACCCCAAACAGCAATCTAAACAAGATGAAAAGGCAGATAAATATTCAGCAGGTAAAGGAACATGATAAATGCCCACCAAACCAAACCAAAGAGGAAGAGATAGGGAGTCTACCTGAAAAAGAATTCAGAATAATGATACTAAAAATGATCCAAAATCTTGAAAACAAAATGGAGTTACAGATAGTCTGGAGACAAGGATTGAGAGCATGCAAGAAATGTTTAAAAAGGACCTAGAAGAAATAAAAAAAAGTCAATCAATAATGAATAATGCAATAAATGAGATCAAAAACACTCTGGGGGGAAACAATAGTAGAATAACAGAGGCAGAAGATAGGATGAGTGAAGTGGAAGATAGAATGGTGGAAATAAATGAAGCAGAGAGGAAAAAAGAAAAAAGAATTAAAAGAAATGAGGACAACCTCAGAGACTTCTGGGAAAATATTAAATGCCCCAACATTCGAATTATAGGAGTCCCAGAGAAGAAGGAAAAAAAAAAAGGCCATGAAGAAATACTTGAGGAGATA
>NW_011387402.1:22742-23253 GCF_000754665.1 Bison bison bison
CATTTGAATCATAGGAGTCCCAGAAGAAGAAGACAAAAAGAAAGGTCATGAGAAAATCCTTGAAGAGATCATAGTTGAAAACTTTTCTAAAATGGAGAAGGAAATAGCCACCCAAGTCCACGAAACCCAGAGAGTCCCAAATAGGATAAACCCAAGGTAAAACACCCCAAGACACATATTAATCAAATTAACAAAGATCAAACACAAAGAACAAATATTAAAAGCAGCAAGGGAAAAACAACAAATTACACACAAGGGGATCCCCATAAGAATAACAGCTGATCTTTTGATAGAAACACTTTAGTCCAGAAGGGAATAGCAGGACATACTTAAAGTGATAAAAGAGGAAAACCTACAACCCAGACTACTGTACCCAGCAAGGATCTCATTCACATATGAAGGAGAAATCAAAAGCTTTACAGACAAGCAAAAGCTGAGAGAATTCAGCACCACCAAACCAGCTCTTCAACAAATGCTAAAGGATCTTCTCTAGACAGGAAACACAGAAAAG
>NW_011387402.1:23353-24159 GCF_000754665.1 Bison bison bison
CCCACTCACTCCTACGGATAGATCAACTAAACAGAAAATTAACAGGAAACACAAACTTTAAATGATACAATGGACTGGTTAGACCTAATTGATATATATAGGACATTTCACCCCAAAACAATGAATTTCAACTTTTTCTCAAGCACACACAGAACCTTCTCCAGGACAGATCACATACTGGGCCATAAATCTAGCCTTGGTAAATTCAAAAAAATTGAAATCATTCCAAGCATCTTTTCTGATCACAATGCAGTAAGATTAGATGTCAACTACAGGAAAAAAAAAATATTGCAAATACAAACATGTGGAGGCTAAATAACACGCTTGCAAATAACCAACAAACCACAGAAGAAATCAAAAAAGAAAGCAAAATATGCATAGAAATGAATGAAAATGAAAACATAACAACCCAAAACCTATGGGATTCAGTAAAAGCAATGCTAAGGGGAAGGTTCATAGCAATACAAGCTTACCTTAAGAAAGAAAAAAAAACATCAAATAAATAACCTAACTCTACACCTAAAGAAACTAGAAAAAGAAGAAATTAAGAACCCAAGAGTTAGTAGAAGGAAAAAAATCTTAAAAATTATGGCAGAAATAAATGAAAAAGAAACAAAAGAGACCATAGCAACAAACCAAATCAACAAAGCTAAAAACTGGTTCTTTGAGAAGATAAATAAAATAAATAAACCATTAGCCAGACTCATCAAGATAAAAAGGGTAAAGAATCAAATCAACAAAATTAGAAATGAAAATGGAGAGATCACAACAGATAACACAGAAATACAAAGGATCATAAGAGACTA
>NW_011387402.1:24259-25156 GCF_000754665.1 Bison bison bison
AAATGAAAATGGAGAGATCACAACAGATAACACAGAAATACAAAGGATCATAAGAGACTACTATCAGCAACTATATGCCAATAAAATGGAAAACTTGGAAGAAATGGACAAATTCTTAGAAAACTACAACTTTCCAAAACTGAACCAGGAAGAAATAGAAAATCTCAACAGACCCATCACAAGCATGGAAATCAAACTGTAATCAGAAATCTTCCAACAAACAAAAGCCCAGGACCAGACGGCTTCACAGCTGAATTCTACTAAAAATTTAGAGAAGAGCTAACTAACACCTATCCTACTCAAACTTCCAGAAAATTGCAGAGGAAGGTAAACTTCCAAACACATTCTATGAGGCCACTATCACCCTAATACCAAAACCTGACAAAGATGCCACAAAAAAGAAAACTACAGGCCAATATCACTGATGAACATAGATGCAAAAATCCTTAACAAAATTCTAGCAAACAGAATCCAACAACACATTAAAAAGATCATATATATCATGACCAAGCAGGCTTTATTCCAGAGATGCAAGGATTCTTCAATATTTGCAAATCAATCAGTGTGATACACCACAATAACAAATTGAAAGATAAAAACAATATGATTATCTCAATAGACGCAGTGAAAGCCTTTGACATAATTCAACATCTGTTTATGATAAAAACCCTCCAGAAGGTGGGCATAGAAGAAACATACCTCAACATAATAAAAGCCATATATGATAAACCCACAACAAACATTATCCTCAATGGTGAAAAATTGAAAGACTTTCCCCTAAAGTCAGGAACAAGACAAGGGTGCCCACTCTCACCACTACTATTCAACATAGTTTTCAAAGTTTTAGCCACAGCAATCAGAGAAGAAAAAGGAATAAAAGGAATGCAGATTGGACAA
>NW_011387402.1:25256-25710 GCF_000754665.1 Bison bison bison
TGGAGTTTCAGCTTTAACATCATTCCTTCCAACGAACACCCAGGACTGATCTCCTTTAGGATGGACTGGTTGGATCTCCTTGCAGGCCAAGGGACTCTCAAGAGTCTTCTCCAACACTACAGTTCAAAAGCATCAATTCTTCGGCGCTCAGCTTTCTTCACAGTCCAACTCTCACACATCCATACATGACTACTGGAAAAACCATAGCCTTGACTAGACTGACCTTTGTTGGCAAAGTAATGTCTCTGCTTTTGAATATGCTATCTAGGTTGGTCATAACTTTCCTTCCAAGGAGTAAGCATCTTTTAATTCATTGGCTGCAATCACCATCTGCAGTGATTTTGGAACCCGAAAAAAATAAATCTGACACTGTTTCCCCCTTATGTCCCAAATCGCAAATCAATACTACAATGAGTACTATCTCATTGTGCCAGTGGGATAGCAGCCAGTCAGA
>NW_011387402.1:25810-26971 GCF_000754665.1 Bison bison bison
CAGAAAGAGAAATTAAGGAAACAATTCCATTCACCATTGCCACGAAAAGAATAAAATACTTAGGAATAAATCTACCTAAAGAAAGAAAAGACCTATATATAGAAAACTATAAAACACTGATGAAAGGAATCAAAGAGGACACAAATAGATGGAGAAATATACCATGTTCATGGATTGGAATAATCAATATAGTGAAAATGAGTATACTACTGAAAGCAACCTATAGATTCAGTGCAATCCCTATCAAGCTACCAAAGGTATTTTTCATAGAACTAGAACAAAAAATTTCAGTTTGTATGGAAATACAAAAAAACCTCGAAGAGCCAAAGCAATCTTGAGAAAGAAGAATGGAACTGGAGGAATCAACCTGCCTGACTTCAGGCTACAGTCATCAAGACAGTATGGTACTTGCACAAAGACAGAAATATAGATCAATGGGGAAAAAAAAAAAAAAGCTAGAAAGCCCAGAGATAAATCCATGCACCTATGGACACCTTATCTTTGCCAAAGAAGGCAAGAATATACAGTGGAGAAAAGACAATCTCTTTAACAAGTGGTGTTGGAAAAATTGGTCAACCACTTGTAAAAGAATGAAATGAGAACACTTTCTAACACCATACACAAAAATAAACTCAAAATGGATTAAAGATCTAAGTGTAAGACCAGAAACTATAAACTCCTAGAGGAAAACATAGGCAAAACACTCTCTGACATAAATCACAGCAGAATCCTCTATGACCCACCTCCCAGAGTAATGATAATAAAAGCAAAAATAAACAAATGGGACCTAATTAAACTCAAAAGCTTTTGCACAATGAAGGAACCTATAAGCCAGGTGAAAAGACAGCCTTCAGAATGGGAGAAAACAATAGCAAATGAAGCAACTGACAGAGAATTAATCTCAAAAATATACAAGCAGCTCAATTCCAGAAAAATAAATGGCTGAATCAAAAAAATGGGCCAAAGAACTAAACTGACATTTCTCCAAAAAAGACATACAGATGGCTAACAAACACATGAAAAGATGCTCAACATCACTCATCAGTTCAGTTCAGTTCTGTCACTCAGTCGTGTCTGACTCTTTGCGACCCCATGAATTGCAGCATGCCAGGCTTCCCTGTCCATCACCAACTCCTAGAGTTCACCCAAACCCATGTCCAT
>NW_011387402.1:27850-29824 GCF_000754665.1 Bison bison bison
CCTATTATACAGAGTGAAGTAAGTCAGAAAGAAAAACACCAATATAGTATACTAACACATATATATGGAGTTTAGAAAGATGGTAACGATGACCCTATATGCAAGATACCAAAAGAGACACAGATGTAAAGAACAGACTGTTGGACTCTGGGAGAAGGTGAGGATGGGATGATTTGAGAGAATAACATTGAAACATGTATATTAACATATGTGAAATAGATTGCTGGTCCATGTTCTATGCATGAGACAGGGTGCTCAGGGCTGGTGCTCTGGGAGGACCCTGAGGGATGGGATGGGGAGGGAGTTGGGAGCGGGGTTAAAGATGGGGAACACATATACACCCATGGCTGATTCATGTGAATGTATAGCAAACACCACAACAATATTGTAAAGTAATTAGCCTCCAATTAAAATAAATAAATTAAAAAATAAAATAAAATAAACCAGGTTCCAGATAGCCTATTTCAGCACTCATTACTAGAATTATACATTCCACAGTGAGATGGACCACAGATTAAATATTTCTGTGCTGTTTGCAGAACAATATTCTCTCTTACGCTTTTCAAATGCCTTTTAGCCATAATAGTCATCCCTGTGACATAGTCAGCAGTAACAACTCTGTTCTCTCTCCAGCACTGTGTTTCCTAAGATGCTGGTTTTAATTAGCCCCACAAATTCAAATGAGCAGGCAGGTCCCCATTATGCCAACACTCAACACAAAAATATAACACTCAAGGAGTTATATTTTTCTCATGATACTTCAGATTTTCTTTTATCCCATGTGCCACAAAAACAAGTCATAAGCACTCTGGACTAAAATGTCTCCCATAAAATAGAATGTTGAAATTCAGGTAATGAATTCATGCTACTGAATCTCTCTCTGAGACACAGCTCTTCCATTCATCACCTTTTGCAAGTTAAATAGAATGAGCAGTCCCAGTGTTGGAAAGATCCCCTGGAGGACAGCATGGCAACCCCAGTCCAGTATTCTTGCCTGGAGAATCCCCATGGACAAAGGAGCCTGGTGGGCTATCGTCCATGGCGTCGCAGAGTCAGACACAACTGAGCGACTAAGCATACACACAAGTAAGGATCAGATTCAGTATTCAGATACCAATCTTATGGGTAAAGTGTCAAATCTAGGGCTTCTTCTAGCTTGTTTTCTGCCAGGTACCCTAGTCCTGATTTCAAAAAGCCTCTTGAGAAACAGAACTGTAGGATAGTATAGGTGGTTTCTAAAAAAGTCAGTCTTAGTTGCTCAGTCATGTCTGACTCTTTGTGATGCCATAGACTGTAGCCTACCAGACTCCCCTGTCCTTAGGATTTTCCAGGTAAGACTACTGGAGTGGCTTACCATTTTCTCCCCCAGGTTTCTAAGTCAGCACCAAATTGCCCTAATCTATCTATCCGTCTTCTCTCTTCCTTCATCTCTTGCTCTCCAGTATCACCACCCACAGACACTATACAGTAAAGGTAATATGTTCATATTCTTTCATTTTCAAAATGAGGTCCAGTTCATAAAGGTGAGTCTGATGGTTTCTATGATTTTACATACATGAATAGGGAAAATCTTTGAAAAGTGAAATATTTGCATATATGTGTCCTCTGATTAAACTTTTTAGGAAAGAAAATGATGGCTCGCTTTTAGTGGGAAAGGGGAAGGAGGAGAGGGAATGGGAGGGAGTAGTATTACCGTTTAAATTGCTTTAGTTATGTTTTCTGAAAACGTACCATGTTATATCGAGTGCTAAGAAGGTGTAAAGGACAAAGTAAATGAGGTCTGTGCTCTTAAAAAAAGTACAATAAAACTGGAGTCATGATGGGGACACATTAAAAAGTCCCAAACCATATAATTTAAATAGGCATTTAGCTAACTGAATGTGACATACAGATATATACATGAGAGGGACTGGTTTCCTGGTATCAAAATATAGGAAATGCAAAGAGTTCAGAAACAGGCAAAGGCAGTGTGGA
>NW_011387402.1:29929-30785 GCF_000754665.1 Bison bison bison
CACAAATAAATGTCTCATTTTGCAGTTTGATTAAAAAACTGGTAGGATACCTTGAGTAAAAGAAACAAACCCTGGAGGAGAGTAAGCACACTAATGATCTCTTAAATATAAGACACAAGCTCAGATGTCACAGACACACACACCATAAAAGTCAGGGTGGTTCCATTAAATGGGGTCCTCTGGACATAACAGTTTTACAAAGATTGTCTCAATTCAAACACATGACAAATCTATTAGGTCAAAGGAGGGGGTCAGTAGCCAGTTCCCAAAGGGAAGGACGGAAGCAAAGTGATGATGATGAATTTAGGTATATCTAGAGGTCCAGAAGGATGTGCCAGAAGGAATTTGCTTGCTTGCTAGCCCCATGACACACTGAGGAGCTCTTGACTGACCAGGGTAAGAGGCCTGCCTCCTGGGAAGTCAGGGAGAAAAGGTAACCCCATTAACTTTCCAAGCAGGGACAGATGTGTATGTGTGACAGTGATGCCCAGGCTAGAACTAGTCACTCTTGGGAGCTCAGTGGGGGTCAGAGGAAAGAGATGATTTTGAGAGTCCCATGGTCATGTGGTTCCTCAGGGACACTGTGTCAAGCCTCTTGGGATCATGTGTTTGTAACAAAGAAGAAATCCAAAGGACTATGTCACTCCTGATGACAGAAGCACTGAGATCATGACAGCGTGAGGCAGTGACGCTTGTAGACAGACTCAAGAAAAAGTATAGAGCTTCAGATCTACAGCCTCACTCTCCCTTCCCTTCCCCCTCTTCATGGAGAGGGGCAGAGGAGAGGGATATTCTAGGAAGATGGTATCCTGCATTCACATCCTCAATTCTCTCTTCCTGATGACTCTTTGAAGAC
>NW_011387402.1:30885-33221 GCF_000754665.1 Bison bison bison
CTTTGAAGACCAACTGAACAGTTAAAAATAACCCTAACAACATGCTGAACCTGGATAAGACCCATGATGACATCTGATGTACAGTCACTTGGGAAGAAGATTCAGCTGTAGAAGTTCATTGGTTATATTGCTGGCCAGTTAGTTGACCTAGAACCCTGGACTTTGTAAACAGGTTTGCCTCTCCACGGCAGTAATGGATAAAAGAAGACTCCCTCATTGCCTGGGAGGCTGATGGATGAGAGTGAGGGGGCGTTCAGTTTACCCAAGTGGGTTCTCTCCCAACTAGGAGAGAAACATCTGTGTGCAGCTCTGGGAGGGGTCAGCTCTTCCTGTCAGTGTCATCAAGTTGAATACAATCCCTCACAATTCCTGCCTGATACTAAAGGGGCTTCACACCAGACTTGCATTAGAGTCCCTGTTTACCAAACTGCTGCCTACCTGCCCCCTGGCAGAGAAACACTCACCAATTTCCTGTCGTGTGCTGATGCAACATTACCCAAGATAGCACAGCCGTAACATCAGATAACCTAAGAAAGCTCTTGACATTAATAGTCTAAAAATGAGACCCCAAGTTGTTTAAAGGTGAATGACCTAAATAGGATGATTCTGACATATAGAAAATTCATTAAAAAAAAAAAAACAGAAAAAAA
The DNA here is from genome assembly GCF_000754665.1 of Bison bison bison. NCBI lineage: Eukaryota > Metazoa > Chordata > Mammalia > Artiodactyla > Bovidae > Bison > Bison bison. Next base: position 31,536 of record NW_011387402.1, read on the forward strand.
ATAGTAAAAGTTTTATGAGGTATAAATATGATTCAACTTATGCACAAAAAAGTTTCAGGAACTGACAGATATGATATCTGAATTTTTAAAATCAGTGTGCTCAGTCACTCAGTCATGGCTGACTCTTTGCGACCCCATGGACTGAAGCCTGCTAGGCTTCTCTGACCATGGAATTTTCCAGGCAAGAACAATGGAGTGGGTTGCCCTTTCCTTCTCAAGGGTTTAAATCAATAAAGGAATATTTTAAAAGGAATAGTCCCCACTAAAATTCAAATTGGTTTTCTGAAAGATAAAAAAGGAACAATTCCATCATGCAGAGCAAAAATACAAGGAAATGGATGTAATGAATAAAATATAAAAAACACAGATGAAAGATACAGGAAACCCAATATGATTACTAGGATCTCCAGGAAGAAAAGAGGAATAGTTAGAGGAGAAATAAATCATCAGTGGTATAATAGCAACAACTATCTTGAGCTACAGAATAACTTAAGACTCAAACAGCTTGCTGAGACCCAGGACAGATAATGAAATAATGACATATATGGACCTATCCTGATTAAATTTCTGAACTACAAGTTTAAAAAAAAACACCCTTAAAAGCTTCTAATGAAAGTAAAGTTTTCTTGTTAAAGGCAGACAAACACAGTAGCATCTAGCAACCCATGTGTGACTAGAAGCTAGAATACAATGCAGGAACATCTGCAAAAACTGTAGATAAAAAACCGTCACCTGGAATCATAAGAGACAACTTATAAGAAACACAAAAGATGACTTCACATATGTACATCTCCAGATGGTCAATACTGAAATAAGATTGATTATATTCTTTGCAGCTGAAAATGGAGAATCTATGCACAGTCAGCAAAAACAAGACCAGGAGCTGATCATGGCTGAAATCATGAAATTCTTACTGCCAAATTCAGACTTAAATTGAAGAAAGTAGGGAAAACCACTTAGCAGCAGCAGCAGCAGCAGCAGGGAAAACCACTAGACCATTCAGGTATGACCTAAATAAAATCCTTTACAATTATACAGTGGAAGTGACAGATACATTCAAAGGATTAGATCTGATAGAGTGCCTGAAGAAATATGGACAGAGGTTTCTGACACTGTATAGGAGGCAGTGATCAAAACCATCTCCAAGAAAAAGAAATGCAAAAAGGCAAAATGGTTGTCTGAGGAAGCCTTACAAATAGCTGAGAAAAGAAGAGAAGCTAAAGGCAAAGGACTAAAGAGATATACCCATCTGAAAGCAGAAAAAATAGCAAGGAGAGATAAAAAAGCCTTCCACAGTGATCAAAGCAAAAAAACAGAGGGAAAAAATAGAATGGGAAAGACTAGAGATCTTTTCAAGAAAATTAGAGATATCAACGAAACATTTCATGCAAAGATTGGTACAATAAAGGACAGAAACAGTATGGACCTAACAGAAGCAGAATATATTAAGAAGAGGTGGCAAGAATACAGAAAAAAGATCTTCATGACCCAGATAATCATGATGGTGTGATCACTCACCTACACCCAGACATCCTGGAATGCAAAGTCAAGTGGACCTTGGGAAGCATCACTATGAACAAAGCTAGTGGAGGTGATGGAATTCCAGTTGAGCTATTTCCCATCCTGAAAGATGATGCTGTGAAAGTGCTGCACTCAATATGCCAGCAAATTTGGAAATCTCAGCAG
>NW_011387402.1:33408-33684 GCF_000754665.1 Bison bison bison
AGAGAGTTTCAGAAAACCATCTACTTCTGCTGTATTGACTATGCCAAAGCCTTCGACTTTGTGGATCACAACAAACTGTGGAAAATTCTTCAAGAGATGGAAATACCAGACCACCTGACCTGCCTCCTGAGACATCTGTATGAGTTCAAGAAGCAACATTTAAAACCAGACATGGAACAAAAGGCTTGTTCCAAATTGGAAAATGAGTACATCAAGGCTGAATACTGTCACCCTGCTTATTTAACTCATATGCAGAGTACATCATGCGAAATGTAC
>NW_011387402.1:34234-37834 GCF_000754665.1 Bison bison bison
TTTGAAGGTGAAACTCCAATACTTTGGCCACCTGATGTGAAGAGCTGATTCATTTGAAAAGATCCTGATGCTGGGAAAGATTGAAGGCGGGAGGAGAAGGAGATGACAGAGGATGAGATGGTTGGATGGCATCACTGACTCGATGCACATGAGTTTGAGCAATCTCTGGGAGTTGATGATGGACAGGGAAGTGTAGCATGACAAAGAGTTGGACACGCCTAAGCAACTTAACTGAACTGAAGAATCATATAATGACTTACATTTCACTTACATGAAAGACAAAAGAAGAGATATTTTAAGAGTTGCAAGGCTTGAGAAGGCAGTTTCTGAAAATTCACTCAAGGAATTATTCTAGCTAAATGTAAATTAAATCAAAACAAAATTCTCCTGAACAAAGTACAAGAAACACTGAACATTGTTTGTTCAATGTATTGAACATTGAATCATATCATTTTTATAATTATGCCTAAATGAAAGAAGAGAATGATACTAGAAATTAATAAAAATATTCTGCTAGGGTTTTGAAATAGAAGAGACATTCTCTAATTGAAAATATGAAGAACCAGGAACTAAAAATTCCAACCTCTCTCACCAAAATCTGAGTGATATAGGGTGAAGTTGGGGAAAACTGGAGGATGTTCAGAAATACAAAAGTAAAGGACTTCTAAAGGTGCTGATGGAAATGGGACAGTGAACAAGTAAATGACCTGGGAAGGAGAAAGCAAAGTTCTGCTTCAATTTGATATGTTGATAAACAAATGCAGATAAAATGTGCATGCTACTACACAAAACTGAGATTCCATTAAAAACAAGTGACAAATTCAACTACATATAAATCAAAACCCTCTATGTGGAAAAAGAAACACATAAAGACAAATAAATGTAGAAAAGACTAACCACTTACATCACCAAAAGTCATAATTCCCTTAATAAATAAATAGAAATTTTAAATCCATAGGAAAAGACTAATGATTCAATGACAAAACAGGTAAAAGGATATGGACAGAGAATTCCCTCAGAAGATACCCAAGAAACTGTTGACTATGGCTGCCTCCAGAGAAGGTAGCATGGTGGCTGGGAAGCCAGAGGGAAGGATGAATTAATTTTCATTGTATACACTTGTGTACCTTTCAAATTTGGAGCACTACACATTTATTTCTATATTAATACAGATTAAATATTGTGACCAAAAAACCCCAGACTTCCTCATGTCACAGTCCTCTTGGGTGATATTCTTAGAGTTTTTATTACAAGCCTCAGGCCCCCTGCATCTTTATATATTGTCTTCCACTAGGACCTCAAACTCCTCTTCTGGATCCCCTAAGTTTAGTTACCCCTTGAACAAAGAGAGAGAGAGAGTGGAAACATAGAGGATCACAGGGCACCTCTTAAAGACAAGATTTTTAAGTGACATACATTGCTTCTGTCCACATTTTATTGTTCAGACCAGTGTGGTATCCCATCTTGATAAGAGTACTGGAAAATGTCATTTAGCTATTGACCCAGAAAGAGCAGACAGCTTGGATGAGAATCTACCCAGACTCTGCTCCAATTATCTATTTCCAAAAACTTGGTATTTTTTAAAGACTAGAAAGAAAATAAATAATAGAATATGTTAATTTATAGCAGGCAAAGGCAAATGAAAAGAGTGACAACATATATATCAGTTGGAGGGTTACTCTAAGACCTAAAGTATTAAATTGGACAGAGACAAATTTTGTGATGGCAAAATATGTAACCCGCAAAGTTGATAAAACTAGACTAAATCATTATGTAACAAGCAGAATAGCAATCAAGTACATTAAGAAAAACTTTCTAGGAAGATAGCAGAATGAAAAAAGCCTAAAAGCGTGGGTGGTATAGAAGTGGTAGGAGGCCATACCAAAAATCCTTATAAGAATATTTGAATAATATAAGTGTAAAGCTCAGTTTAATACATATATAAATATGTATATACAGAGACACACACACATTTATAAATGCACACAGATACACAAAGATTAGATAGATAGATAGATACCCTACAAACAGTATCAACACATTCTTCTCTTCCATTATTGGAACATTAATAAAAAGTAATCATATACCTGGCCACCATAAAATGTAATTCTGTACGCTTGCTCAGTCATTTATGGTTCTTTGTGACCCCATGGACTGCAGCCCACCAGGCTCCTTGGTCCATGGAATTTTCCAGGCAGGAATACTGGAGTGGGTTGCCATTTCCTCCTCCAGGGGATCTTCTACTCAGGGATTGAACCTGTGTCTCTTGCGTCTCCTACATTGGCACACAGATTCTTTACCACTAGCATCACCTGGGAAGCCCAAAATGTAATTAGAGCCTCTAATTTAAATATGATATAGTTCACATACTCTGACCACAATGCAATAAAAATAGAAATTAACAACTGAGAGATGACCCCATAACTTCACCACTTAAAAATGAAGGAAAACTCTGATAAACATTAAATTTCAGGGAGAACGTCAAGTTATAAATTTTCTAGAACTTTAACAAAAAGGAAAATACATCATATTAAAACCTATTGTCTATAACTAAAGCTGTATTGGGGAAAATTTATAGAGCTAAAAATATTTTGTTTAAAGTTAAAGGAAAGATTTAATATAAATGAACTATTTATTCAGCTATAAATCTAGAAAAACAACAGAATGAACCAAAAAGGAAGAAGGCATCATTTCTTTTTAGATTCCATATACAAGGGATGTCATACGATACTTCTCCTTCTCGGTCTGACTTCCTTCACTCAGTATGACAATCTGTAGGTCCATCCGTGCTACTGTAAATGACATTATTTCATTCTCCTTAATGGTTGAGTAATATTTCATTGTATATGTGATATAAATGAACTTGCAAAACAGAAAGAGACTCACAGATTTAGAGAATGACCTTATGGTTGCCAGGGGGAAGGGATAGTTAGAGAGTTCGGGATGGACATGTACACACTGCTATATTTAAAATGGATAACCAATGAGGTCCTACCATACAGTACATGGAACTCTGCTCAGTGTTATGTGGCAGCCTGGATGGGAGGGGCGTCTGGGGGAGAATGGATACATGTATATGTATGGCTGAGTCTCTTCCCTGTTCACCTGAAACTATCACAACATTGTAACCAAATATACCCCAATACAAAAGTTTAAAAAACATAAAAAGTTTAAAAAAAAAAAAAAAGGAAGAAGGTAGGTAGCAGAAATGAAATCTAAAATTGCCATGTCTTTTATAAATGCATCCAGAACTGCAGAAGAGGTGTGCATGCAGGTTACCCTTAGGCACTTGTTGAACAAGAGGGAAAATGTGGCCAGGGGTGTACAGGTTACAAATATTGTGCTGGTGAGCCTTGAGTCAAAGACCACTGTTTTGTAACATTCTTGTGACCATGAGATTGGAACCCAGAATACATGAAAGTACAACTTCAGTTCTCAAAGGTCAGATTTTCACTAGATGAGATGCAACCATCAGTCACAATGGTATTCAAAATTCTTAGCTACTGTGATTTAATGCGGAGAAGGCAATGGCACCCCACTCCAGTACTCTTGCCTGGAAAATCCCATGGACAGAGGAGCCTGGTGGGCTGCAGTCCATGG
>NW_011387402.1:38190-40434 GCF_000754665.1 Bison bison bison
GTGTATGCTTTTTCCTTTGAATCTCCTAGGCACAGGGATCATGTCTTTTTCTTCTTGGAGCCCCCATCCCTCCCCAGAACCTTGATCAAGAAATATTTGATGAACATCTGAATAAATGTACAGATATTAATCAAAGGGCCAAAGGGTGCAGAAAATCAAAAAGTCTCCTTTCATGCAGCGTGACCTGGATAATGAAAGCACCATAGGCCCATTAAGCTACAGATGACAGGTACTCAAGTGACAGAACAACAGCAGGGAAAGAACACATAGATCATGTAGGAAACCTAGGAACATTTGAACCAAGAGACAACGGGGTTTTTCAAGACTATTCGAAGAGTTCAGAAATGATTTATTTTTTTTTAAACCACTGTCAGCCTCCAACTCACATAGTGCAATTTTAAGCTTCTGGAAAAATCACTAACAAGGCTGTTTGCTGACTAGACTACCCTTGCAGAAATCATTAGTTTCTTTTGCTCCTGGGGACACAGATAAAATCTGAGTCAAAAGAAAAGAAAATAAAAACAAGGAGGAATTGTGAAGGTTGGGGTAAATGAATACTGGCTCACATGAGAGAGATGAAAAGATCCATTCACACATCACCCACACTATCCACATTCACACGGATTGAAAACTTGAGGGGAAAACTTGCCTTATTTAGTAGACAACTCTATTGCTACTCCACCTGTTCCATCCTATCCACAGTTCCCACTGAACTTGCTTCCTAGCAAAGTCTAAACATCCAAGACAGATGTGGCTTTACACGCCTATTATATCCACTTGGTTCTTGTCCAAGAACCCTGAATGGATGTGGCCGAGGGTGAGCCTTTTCTTCATTAACTTGCGGATGGGGGTATTTCTTTCTACAGGGTCACTAATCCTTACACCTGCTCCCCTGTAGCCAAGTACAACACCAGAAGCTGACAGGACTGGATGACTTATGAAGGCTTTGAGGCTGGGAAGGAAGCTTACATACTGTTCTTTTCTGAAGTTGGAGCTGGAGAAGTGGGGAGGAAACAGCTGAAGATGGCAGTTGTCTGTCACCGGTGACAATTCTACATAGATACCCAACATGTTTAACCTGCACCTACATTCCTCCTTCTATGCCTGATAACTTCCATTCATCCTTTGGTGCTCAGCTAGCTTACATATCCCTGTTTTAGGGAGTGGTCTTTCTGGACCACCAAGACTAGTCTCTTAGCACCATCTACTACTGTCATATCTCATTATAATTGCTGATTCATGCCTGTCTTCCCCTATAGTCCATAAGGCTGTAAGGGCTAAAGTGTGTCGGCCTCATTCACAGCTGAATTGCTTGATCCAAGTACAACGCCTGATGTAAAAACGTAATAAATATTGAGTGAATGAATCAATCAACAAACAAATAAGTAGGGGTGTGGCCTAGTTTAGGTAGGGCCAGTGGTCAAAAGAAAGAAAAGACTAGATAAGCATAGTACCCATGCAATAGGGGTGATTATGTTAAAGCTATTATAGGAATAAGAAAACCAAATCCCAGAGAAATTAACTTATTCCAAAGGAAGAAAAGAAAGCAAATTAGCTACCTTGTCCCGCGCATCCTAAGTCTCAAGTCTCATTACTGAGACAGGCTCAGGAATAGGGAGGCTGAACTGGTTAGTATTTGAGGTCCTCCTTAGCTCTGAGAATGGGTGAACAGCCAGACTAAAGATTTGCTTTTTAATTGTATCAAATCAGTAGGGCTTTTTATACAGCAGTTTGATCTAGTGGGAAAAATACGGAGCTTGGAGCAAAAAGCCTTTATTTCACTGTCACCCTATTTGTAGGATAACATTGATGAGGCTTATAACCTATCTAGGCCCACTAAAATCACCTATAAAACAAGAAAAATAAAAACACCATTTTCATTCTATTTTAAAGAGTAACTGACAGTCAGTGTCTAGCCCAGTCTGACTTACAGTATTCAGTTCAGTTCAGTCACTCAGTCGTATCCAATTCTTTGTGACCCCATGAATTGCAGTACGCCAGGCCTCTCTGCTGATCAACAACTCCCGGAGTTCACTCAAACTTACGTCCATCGAATCAGTGATGCCATCCAACCATCTCACCTTATGTTGTCCCCTTCTCCTCGTGCCCTCAATCTTTCCAGCATCAAAGTCTTTTCAAAAGAGTCAGCTCTTTCACATCAGGTGGCCAAAGTACTGGAGTTTCAGCTTCAACATCAGTCCTGCCAATGAACACCCAGGACTGATCTCCTTTAGGATGGACTGG
>NW_011387402.1:41001-42541 GCF_000754665.1 Bison bison bison
AATTTTCCACAATTTATTGTGATCCACACAGTCAAAGGTTTTGGCATAGTCAACAAAGCAGAAATAGATCTTTTTCTGGAACTCTCTTGCTTTTTCGATGATCCAGGGCATGTTGGCAATTTGATCTCTGGTTCCTCTGCCTTTTCTAAAATCAGCTTGAACATCTGGAAGTTCACTGTTCAAGTATTGCTGAAGCCCGGCTTGGAGAATTTTAAGCATTACTTTACTAGTGTGTGAGATGAGTACAATTGTGCGGTAGCTTTAGCATTCTTTGGCATTGCCTTTCTTTGGAATTGAAATGAAAACTAACATTTTCCAGTCCTGTGGCCACTGCTGAGTTTTCCAAATTTGCTGGCATATTGAGTGCAGCACATTCATAGTATCATCTTTTAGGATTTGAAATAGCTCACCTGCACTAGCTTTGTTTGTAGTGATGCTTCCTAAGGCTCACTAGACTTCACATTCCAACATGTCTGGCTCTAGGTGAGTGATCACACCATCATGATTATCTGGGTTGTGAAGATATTCTTTGTACAGTTCTTCTGTGTATTCTTGCCACCTCTTCTTAATATCTTCTGCTTCTGTTAGGTCCCTACCATTTCTATCCTTTATTGTGCCCATCTTTGCATGACATGTTCCCTTGGTATCTTTAATTTTCTTGAAGAGATCTCTAGTCTTTCCCATTCTGTTGTTTTCCTCTATTTCTTTGCATTGATCGCTGAGGAAGGCTTTCTTGTCTCTCCTTGATATTCTTTGGAACTCTGCATTCAAATGGGTATATCTTTCCTTTTCTCCTTTGCTTTTCATGTCCCTTCTTTTCACAGCTATTTGTAAGGTCTCCTCAGACAGCCATTTTGTTTTTTGTGTTTCTTTTCCATGGGGATGGTCTTGATTCTTGTCTCCTGTACAATGTCATAAACATCCATCCATAGTTCATCAGGCACTCTGTCTATCAGATCTAATCACCTGAATCTATTTCTCACTTCCACTGTATAGTCATAAGGGATTTGATTTAGGTCGTACCTGAATGGTCTAGTGGTTTTCTCTACTTTCTTCAATTTCACTCTGAATTTGGCAATAAGAAGTTCATGATCTGAGCCACAGTCATCTCCCGGTCTTGTTTTTGCTGACTGTATAGAGCTTCTCCATCTTTGACTGCAAAGAATATAATCTGATTTCAGTGTTGACCATCTGGTGATGTCCATGTGTAGAGTCTTCTCTTGTGTTGTTGGAAGAGGGTGTTTGCTATGACCAGTGCATTCTCTTGGTAGAACTCTATTAGCCTTTACCCTGCTTCATTCTGTACTCCAAGGCCAAATTTGCCTGTTACTCTAGGTGTTTCTTGACTTCCTACTTTTGCATTCCGGTCCCATATAATGAAAAGGACATTTTTGGGGGTGTTACTTCTAGAAGGTCTTGTAGGTCTTCATAGAACTGTTCAACTTCAGCTTTTTCAGCGTTACTGGTCAGGGCATAGACTTGGATTACCATGATATTGAATGGTTTGCCTTTGGAAACCAACAGAGATCATTCTGCCATT
>NW_011387402.1:44118-45240 GCF_000754665.1 Bison bison bison
GCTATGGTTTTTCCAGTAGTCATGTATGGATGTGAGAGTTGGACTATAAAGCAAGCTGAGCACCATAGAATTGATGCTTTTGAACTGTGGTGTTTGAGAAGACTCTTGAAAGTCCCTTGGATTACAAGGAGATCCAACCAGTCCATCCTAAAGGATATCAGTCCTGAATTTCATTGGAAGAACTGATGCTGAAGCTGAAACACCAATGTTTTAGCCACCTGATATGAAGAACTGACTCATTGGAAAAGACCCTGATGCTGGGAAAGATTGAAGGCAGGAGGAGAAGGGGACGACAGAGGATGAGATGGTTGGATGGCATCACCGACTCAATGGACATGAGTTTGAGCAAGCTCCAGGAGTTGGTGATGGACAGGGAAGCCTGGCAGGCTGCAGTCCATGGGTTGCAGAGTCAGACACGACTGAGTGACTGAACTGAACATGAATTGGCCATGGGTATACATGTGTCCCCCCCATCCTGAACCCCCTCCAACCTCCCTCCCCACCCTATCCCTCTGGGTTGTTCCAGAGCACTGGCTTTGGTTGCCCTGTTTCATGCATCGAACTTCCACTGGTCATCTATTTTACATATGGTAATATACATGTTTCAGTGCTATTCTGACAAATCATCCCATACTCACCTTCTCCCACTGAGTCCAAAAGTCTATTTTTTAACATCTATGTCTCCTTTGCTGCCTTGCATGTAGGATCATCATTACTGTCTTTCTAAATTCCATATATATGTGTTAATATACAGTATTTGTCTTTCTCTTTCTGATTTACTTCACTCTGTATAATAGGCTCCAGTTTCATCTACCTCATTAGAACTGACTCAAATGTGTTCCTTTTTATAGCTGAGTAATGAATGATGCTAAAGCTGAAACTCCAGTACTTTGGCTACCTCATGAGAAGAGTTGACTCATTGGAAAAGACTCTGATCCTTGGAGGGATTGGGGGCAAGAGGAAAAGGGGACGACAGAGGATGAGATGGCTGGATGGCATCACTGACTCGATGAACGTGAGTTTGAGTTAACTCTGGGAGATGACGATGGACAGGGAGGCCTGGTGTGCTGCGATACATGGGGTCGCAAAGAGTCGGACACGACTTAGCGACTGAACTGAACT
>NW_011387402.1:45340-46835 GCF_000754665.1 Bison bison bison
TTCTCTTCTCATTTATAAAACTTATCTATAAATCTAAACATACAGAAATAAAATTTCATACTGCAGTTGACAACTTACATGAAAAGTATCAGCACTGTGGGATTTACAAACACCTAAAAATTTGCATTTCTACAATACATTACTTGAGAAGCCTTTAAATTATAAAGCAACCAACACTATTAGGATATTATGAGAGACTTTAAGATAGATTGAGTAATTCTTCTCTGAAGGCGGTACAATTGTGAAGTCTCCACTCTTGGGAGTTCACCTGTAGAGTTTTGAAGAAACTGTATTCCTTACAATTGAAGAATATTGAGATCTAAAATACTAATTAGTATATGAATCCTGTAACCTAGAACACTGAGCTGGAAATAACCCAAGAGAATGTTCATGCATGATTTGAGCTACTCTTTTTTTCCGGGGTGTGGCTGGAGGGGGGATGTGAAAGGAAGTACAAGAATCAATGACTAAAACTGAATTGAAACTTAAAATTCAACAGACTATTTGAGTTGTAAATGGCCTCTGAAATCACTTGGTCCTATCTTTCATTCCACACTGGAGGAAACTGAGACCTGAAGGAGGGAAGGCATTTTCACTTATTTAACTACTAGGCAGTGGTAGAGATGTGGAGTAAAACCTGGTTTTCCTAATTCCCAATCCAGTTTCCATCCTACTATAGGAGTATATTACAGAAATCATAATAAACAGATAATATGATAACAGACCAGATGAAAATATAAAAGAAGGAAAGGAAACACACAGAAATAAAAAAGAGCTGCTTAAGAAGCATTTTATAATTTACTATTGCGTTAGTCCATCCAGGCTGCTACAACAAAATACAGAGTTGATCCTCCTTTATCATCAGGTTCTACATCTGCAGATTCAGCCAACATTGAATCGAAACTTTTATAAAAATTTATTAAGTTCCAAAAAGTAAAACTTGAATATGCCTCACACTAGCAACTATTTACATAGCATTTACATTGTATTAGGTGTTATAAGGAATCTAGAGGTGATTTAAAGTGTACAGGAGGATGTGCATAGGTCATATGCAAATAATATACCATATTATATAAGGGGCTTAATTTTCGTACAAAGGGATGACTGTACCACAGATTGGTGGCTTATAAACAACAGAAATGTATTTCTCACAGTCTGGAGGCTGGAAGACTGAGATCAGGATGCCAGCGGAGTCTAGTGGTGGACCTTTTCCAGGTCACAGACTTCTCCTTGGATCCTCACATGACAGAAGGGGCAGGGTAGCTCTCTGAGGCTTCTTTTAAGGGCACTAATCAACCTAACAGAAGAAGAAGATATTAAGAAGAGGTGACAAGAACGCACAGAAGAACTGTACAAAAAAGAGCTTCACGACCCAGATAATCATGATGGTGTGATCACTGACCTAGAGCCAGACATCCTGGAATGTGAAGTCAAGTGGGCCTTAGAATGCATCACTATGAACAAAGCTAGTGGAGGTGATGGAATTCCAGTTGAC
>NW_011387402.1:48261-54785 GCF_000754665.1 Bison bison bison
CCAAAGCCCCACCTCCTAATACTATCACCTTGGAAATTGGATTTTCAACAAATGAATTCTGAGGGGACACATGTATTAAGACCATAGTAATCACAGAGTGAATACTGGCACCCTGGGTTTTGTAGGGGGTTGCTTGCTTGTTTATATGTGTATTTTAAGTGAATCATATCTTTATAAGAGTATATAAAACATATATGTGCAATTTGAGGGACCCAGCAAATTACAGCTAATTAGCCAAATCTAGTCCACTGCTGTTTTTGTAGACGAATTTTTATTGGAACATAATACACTCAATTCTATATTACCTCCAGCTGCTTCTGTGCCCCAACAGGAGAGTTGGGTAGTTTTAACAGAGAATGTATGATCCACAGAGTTGAAATTATTCACTTTACTCTCTGGCCTTATACAGGCAAAGTATGCAAACCCCTAGTTTAAAGAATAGTAAGGAATCCTGGGAATTCCCCTGCAGTCCAGTGGTTAGGACTCCAGGTTTCCAATGCAGAGGGCATAGGTTTGATACCTGCCTGGAGTCCTAAGATTCCACATGCTGCACAATGGGGCCAAATAAATAAATAAATAACAGCTTTAGAAAAATAAAAATAGTAATAAACACTAACAAAACACTAATAATAATAAAATGAGCCCCCAAGCACCCAAGTGAGCCTCCCCCTAAAACATTCTCCGCCCTCTATTCGTGTATTGCTTTGTTTGATAAGCCAAGTATAAAGCAGAAACCTAGTTCTAAAAAATAGACAATGTTGACATTGTTAGATGAAGAAATGTAAGAGAAGGTAAGCTGGAGGCAGTATAACTCTGACTTCACTGAGTCAACAAGAGTCCTTTCTGGGATAATAATGAACAAGCTTATGAGTGAAACCTGGGAAACCAAAAGCTCAGCACTCTTGGGACTGTGGTCTGATGCTGGAGGTCTGACAGGAATATACCTGGGGAAGCAGGTTGCTCTGTAGCTTTTGCTTTTAGGTAATATCTGGAGAGAGAACAGAACACCTCTGTGGGATAAAATGGTGTCATTGACTGACCCAGGCAGAAGGCCCTGGACAGCAGAAGAGAATATTCACCAACAAAGGGTAAAGCCAAGAACACACCAAAACCTGGGTGAGGCTCACCTGGGCACTCTGTCCTCAGGTGAAAAAAAAGAGGGTCCAAGTGTGGCAGCAGATCTTCAGTCAAACTGATGCAGTTGGGAGCAGTTACACCAGGGCCACAGCTGTCACCCTGGAGCCCTGCATACCATCTGCCTGGGATTCTCTTCACCCCCTTCTAGTGTCCCCTGTTTTCTCCAGCCCATGTTTTACTCTTGATTTTCTCTGTCATTGGATGGACAACCACCTTCAAAAGTTTCTTAAGAAAAGGTATGCCACAGGTAAAAGTTTTCAAGATCTAGAATTTCTGAAATGTTTATATTTCTATCACCAAATCATTCAATTGATGTTTTGGCTGGTATAGAATTTAGGTTGGAAAACACCACAACAAAGACACACACACATATGCGTGTGTGCATATGACAGAGAGAGCTATTAATTCCTGCTTTATTTGGCTCACAATATGGAATTTTATGGAAGCAAAGAGGCCATACAGAACAAGCATGTATGTGGCCTATCTTAACACAGCCTCTCCCCCAACCTCCAGTTCACTTAAGGCAAAACTTGATGACACTCTCCTCACAAGTGGACTATCAGAGTAGAGAAAACAACTGGATTATTCCTTGCCACGGCCCTTTTATACTCCAGAATTACTCCACAATAGCAAAATAACATACACAGTCTATGACCTTCCATTTAAGAATGATTGCGAACACCAAGCTGTCTTGCTTCTTGAACCAGATTTAGCAGTGCAAGGCCATATACACAACCAGAACTGGAATTCCATGCAATTGAATATAAATAAATGACAACTCTCTCTATATACTATTGTGTTAGTTTGGTAGGGCCACCATAATAAAGTACAACAGACAGGGTGGATTAAACAACAAACATTTTCTTACAATTCTGGAGGCTAGAAGTCTGAGGTCAACATGTCAGCAGGGTTGCTGTCTTCTGAGGACTCTCTCCTTGGCTTGCAGATGGCCCTCTGATCTCTGTATCTACATGTAGTCTTCCCTCTGTGTGGCCTTGTGTCCTAAATTCCTCTTCTTAGAAGCCATATTGGATTAGGGTTCATCCTAGTGACTTCATTTTTAACATAGTTACCTCTTGAAGGTCTGTCTCCAAATACAGTCATATTCTGAGGTACTGCGAGTCAGAACTCCAACATATGAATTTGGGGGGAACACAATTACACACAGGGCTTCCCTGGTGGCTCAGACGGTAAAGAATCTATCTGCAATGCTGGAGACCGGGGTTCAATCTCAGGGTTGGGAAGATCCCCTGGAGGAGGGCATGGCAACTCACTCCAGTATTCTTGCCTGGAAAATCCCCATGGACAGAGGAGCCATGGGGTCGCAAAGAGTCAGATATGACTGAGGAACTAAGCACAGCACAATTACACCAAATGATGATTGAATTCATTATATTCACCCTAGTCTAGGTTTTTTTACAAATATTTTTAAAATGTCTTGTGTCTGTCTTACAAATAATGATAACCTAGGGTAGCATATGAATTAGCTTTGCCGCAATAGGATTTAGTTATCTGTTGAGACATGTACTCTAAATATATATAAATTCATATTTGCATTATTTAGCACAATGCCTGTTGAATAATAATATCTGAGTCATTATTTATATGCAAAGTGAAAATAGTGATATATTTACTATGTAAATTTAACTATTGTAAAATGGAACTTAAAGTATTATGAATTTTCAATTATGTTCATAATTATAACAGAGATATAAAGAGAAGACTTTTTAATGACCTATGTATGACATTTAAACTGATCATACTTCAAAAATTGAGTTCATGCTAATTCCAGATTGTTTTTGTATAATTTATAACAAAATTTTAATCATGACATGATAACAGTTCAATCTTTAATAGTACGTCACTCTTTCATATACTTTCATCTTACAAATGGCAAGTTCACTTTTGTGTGTTTACGAGAATCCAGTCAGCTTCATTATTTCTATTTTTCTTGACAGTAGTAAGTTCTTAAAATGTAAATCTGAAAATCTCATTTTTATCACTATACAAGAGCTCTCTTTATATCAAGCAGAATAAATATCATTGTTGCTGGTCAATGAGAAGTGAGAATTGAAAGAATATATATCACACATTTATACACACTTTAATACATTTTGGTCCTCTGGGAAAATACAGAATTTAATTTAAAGTGTTCAAATTGATGACAGTACAGCAAAAGGGCTTTCAAATATATAACCAACTGAACCAAATAACTTATATTAGGCCCTTGGTAGTAAATTGTTATTTCAGAACTGTTGGCATGGTAACAGCCTCATTAATTACATATATGAACTACCTGGTGCTATAGGCACAAAATTAAAGTGATGATGGATATTATCACCAAAAAATACAAGTTCACCCAGAGCATATAACCAAGTTATTAATAAGTTCTAACTTAGGCAAATTCCTTGGTGTCTGTCTTTAAATTCACTCTTTTAAACTATAAGAATTAGCCATGTCTCTAAATACCCAAAGAAATGGGTGATAGCTCAACAAAACCAGGCAATATACATGGGTTAGCATTCTGAATAGGTATGTCAAATGAATCAAAATGCTGTAACAGTAATGTTGTTACCTTAGATATGGTTCATTTGATCTCTGTTTATTCACTGTGGCCAGAGGATCTAGATGTCACGAATAAATTGAACACTTGTTCTATTCAATAGAACTATTGTTATATTCTAAGGACTATGTTCCTTTGGTCAAATGAGTAGCGGAAGTTCTTATTTCTTGGATTGAACACTGGGAAATGAGAATATCATGTATATGTTAGGCAATTTACCTTGCAGTTCTATATTCAAATATAATAAATTTCAATATACTGAACAAACAGCAATTTACAGGAATAAAACATGTAAATATTGAACAATGACAAACATTTCTGAGGAACTCTGATCCAATGTAGAGGCAGAATGAAAAAGTTCTTTGGGCAAGCATTTCAACATGTACAAGCCCCATTTCAGTGCACAAGAAGTTCATTTTGATAAGTGAACTCCTTAAGCAGCCAAAATGAACCAAGGTATCTGTTTTAGCTGAACTGTAATGAATTTGACAAAAATAATCACCAACTTTTATCTAAGTATCCCTTTAGCATCATAAAAGACATGTCTATTCCCTATTAATAAAATAATACTATTTTACATCCTGTCCAATAATAACTATATCCTCAAGTCTCCAGTAACTTCTGTGGTGACAGTAATAATTGTCCCTTGTCCTTTTCATTGGTCAACCACCTGGTGTATGGCTGGGAACTAGTAGCCTGTTATCTCTGAGCTCAGACATGGCCCAGGGGTCCTCCCTGTTAACTTGGCCTCCCTTCAGTGGCATAGTTTACCACTCTCAGACCTGGCTGCATCTCTCACTTGATACCTGACCAAGTTAGTCTGCCCTGTTGTCCTCAACTACAAGATCATTTTGTCCCCTTGTGAGGCCCTTCGTAAGTTCCTCATCAAGCACTATGTCATATTCCATATCCCTCCTCTGGACAAGTGGGGACCTCTAGCATATGGAAGACCAGAAAACTCTGAGGAGCAAAACTTAGGCTTTCTTTCTGCTTGGCCATGCTGTGTTGCTTGTTTTAGTCTGATGTGGCTGTTCTATGTGGCCACGGGAGTACCTTGCAAAATCTCCCAGATTTTGGAAACAGAGCAAATGGTTTTCTTATTTAGGCTTTCCTCTCAACTCTAGGCTGGAGATGTGAATTCAAAACACAAGTAAAGTACCACCTGATTTCCATATCTCCAATCGCTTCTCTTTTCCTGAATTCACTGGAGACTAGGAGGGACGAGTACATCTATTAGGGGTCTTAATTCCAAGCAGTAGAAAACAGTTTTGCCTAATTTGAACAGAAAATTAATTTATTTCTGAATAATGAGTAGCTCACAGATTCTGGAAGGAATGGAGAGCCAAGCATAGAGGCATTGTGGCTAAGAGCACACCATGGAAGTGGGTTCTGGGAGACACTACTACCAGGCTGCTGGATCTACACATCACTGATGCTGAACAATGGATGTGGCTGTCACTACATCAATACTGTGCTTGCCAGAATGGATTTTGCACAATCCCTGTCTTGTATCATTAATCTGCCACTTAAAGTCTGGCACAATGCGAGTGGGGTAGCCCTGGCTTCAAAGAACACTGAGGAAGCAAGTACTGTAACAGGCATTCTCACCTTCTCTGCTGCGAAGAAAGCTCAGACAGTAGGCACTGCCCAAACATAGGAAAAGGATCTAGATGCTGAGCAGCAAGAGGCACGCTAACTGACTACTATAGTGTGGGTTTTCTACTTCCCCTACCTTGTTAACACTTTTCTTTCCTAGGTGGTTTAATGACTAGGTAATACAATGGCAGGAGAGATGACCCCCATCTTCTGCAGGTACTATAATGGTATAATGGCTACTGGGCACATGATTTGGAGGTTGGGTTGAGAGACATGATTAGTATTTCCAAAATACCCTCATTAAATTGGAAAATGGAGAAATTTAAATCACTGTTATATAAAGCTTTAATTTCATGCATTTTTATACCCTAAACACTGCACATTATACATAATAAGAAACTATTTTGAGATTCAGCATTTAAACATGTTTTAGAAATCTTAATTCAAATGCTTATCTAAAACACATATTACCCGACAATTCAGGTTTCAATTTTTCAAAATTAGCAATTACATTTCCTCATAGGTTTATAAATAGAGTAAGAATTTCTAGTTTTGGAGGTTGGATTCCATCTTTAGAACCAATGCCTATTTTTTGTTTCTGCACATGATGTTTTGTCCTTGTTTAAAGTACAATAAAGAGCTGGCATGTAACTGTTCAGGTCAGTTAAGTCGCTCAGTTGTGTCAGAATCTTTGTGACCCCATGAATTGCAGCACGCCAGGCCTCCCTGTCCATCACCAACTCCTGGAGTTCACTCAAACTCACCTCCATCAAGTTGGTGACGCCATCCAGCCATCTCATCCTCTGTCGTCCCCTTTTCCTCCTGCCCCCAATCCCTCCCAGCATCAGAGTCTTTTCCAATGAGTCAACTCTTCACATGAGGTGGCCAAATTACTGGAGTTTCAGCTTTAGCATCATTTCTTCCAAAGAACACCCAGAGCTGATCTCCTATAGAATGGACTGGTTGGATCTCCTTGCAGTCCAAGGGACTCAAGAGTCTTCTCCAACACCACAGTTCAAAAGCATCAATTTTTCAGTGCTCAGCTTTCTTCACAGTCCAACTCTCACATCCATACATGACCACAGGAAAAACCATAGCCTTGACTAGATGGACCTTTGTTGGCAAAGTAATGTCTCTGCTTTTCAATATGCTATCTAGGTTGGTCATAACTTTCCTTCCAAGGAGTAAGCGTCTTTTAATTTCATGGCTGCAGTCACCATCTGCAGTG
>NW_011387402.1:55221-57817 GCF_000754665.1 Bison bison bison
CTTCCTGACCTGCATACAGGTTTCTCAAGAGGCAGGTCAGGTGGTCTGGTATGTCCATCTCTTTCAGAACTTTCCACAGTTTATTGTGATCCACACATTCAAAGGCTTTGGCATAGTCAATGAAGCAGAAATAGATGTTTTTCTGGAACTCTCTTGCTTTTTTGATGATCCACTGGATGTTGGCAATTTGATCTCTGGTTCCTCTGCCTTTAGGACTATGTTAATTTTCTATTTTTATCCAAGATTACAGCTGCATTGATTTAAAGGGCTGAACATGAAAGGGTGAAGATGACTCCTCAGCAGAATATGTTTGGGGATAATCAAGATACAGGTACATTTCCATACAGGAGTCAACACTTTGAGAAAACTTCCTTTTGCCTTAGAGTAGTAGAAAACCCCCACTATTAACCAGGAACTCTTATAAAGTGTTATCCATATGCTTCTGAATCTCATAAGGACCTTGATGCATGCAGTAAGTGACAAGACGAGTCTCTATTTATTAAAAGCAAAGTCTTATGGTTTCAAATAACCAGGGGCAGGTTATGAAAAACATGATGAGATAAAAACAAGTGCTGATGTGGATCTAGAGAAATTGGAGCCTTGGACATTGTTGGTGGGAATGTAAACTTGTGCAGCCACTATGGAAAACAGTTGGCAAGTTCTCAAAATCTCAACTCTCAATTTCTCACTATAGAGTTACCATATGACCTAGCAATTCCACTCCTAAGTATATATCAAAAGAATCAAAACAGATACTAAAACACTTGCACACAAATACTCATAGTGACACTATGAATTGTCAATTGTCAAAAGGTAGAAAAAAGCAATTATCTCACTGGTGAATGGATAAATCAAATGTGATCTAGCCATATGATGGAATATTATTTAACCATAAAAAGGAATGAAGGGAGGAGTGAACAAAATAGTGGAACAGGAGCTCCCCAGCTGTAGTCACTCTCACAGAAATACTGATTAGCAACTATCCACAGGCAAGAACAAAATGAATTTAACAGCACATTAAAAGGATCACATACTATGATCAAGTAAATGTAATACACTACACTGACAGAATAAAGAATAAAAATCAACAGATCATTTCAATGGATGCAGATAAAACATCTAACACAATTCAACATTCTTTCATGACAAAAACTCTTAATAAATTGGATATAGAAGGAATGTACCTCAACATAATAAATGCCATATATGACAAATTCACAGCTAACATCACACTTAATAGTACACTCCTGAAAACTTTTCCTCTAAGATCAGGAACAAGAAAATAGTGTGCACTATCACCACTCTTATTCAACATAGTACTAGAAGTCCTAGCCAGGATAATTAAGCAAGAAAACTAAAGCATCCAAATTGGAAAAGAAGAAGTAAACTTATGTCTCTTTGCAGATAATATGACCTTATATATACAGAAGTCCAAACAGTAAATCTTTAGGACTAATAAACAAATTCAGTAAAGTTGCAGGTTATAAAATTAATATAGAAAAGTCATTTGTACTTCTATACACTAACACATCTGAAAAATAAATTAACCCCATTAAAAAGAAAAAAAAAATTTCATTCATAATCACCTCAAAAACAACCAAGTACTTTGCAATAAATTAAACTAAGGAGGTAAAATATCTGGATGCTGAAAATTATAAAATGTTAATGAAAGAAGTTGAAGAAAACCCAAATAAATGGAAAGATATCCTGTGTTCATTAATTGGAAGGATTAATGTTACTAAAATGCCCATACTGCCCAAAACAATCTATGGATTCAATGCAATCCTTACCAAAACTCCAATGGAATTTTTCACATAAATAGAAAAAACAATTGTAAAATTCATACGGAGCCAAAAAGAAGTTAAATACCCAAAGCACTCTTAAGAAGAACAAAGCTGGAAGTAACACAATTCATCATTTCAAACTACATTTCAAAGATATAGAAATCAAACACTATGGTCCTGGCATAAAAACAGACACATAGATCAATGGAACAGAATAGACAGTCAAGAAATAAACCCATGCATATATAGTAAACTAATCTTTGAAAAGCGTGCCATGAATACATTAAGTGAAAAGATCAGATCAGATCAGATCAGTCGCTCAGTCGTGTCCGACTCTATGCGACCCCATGAATCAGAGCACGCCAGGCCTCCCTGTCCATCACCAACTCCCGGAGTTCACTGAGACTCACGTCCATCGAGTCAGTGATACCATCCAGCCGTCTCATCCTCTGTCGTCTCCTTCTCCTCTTGCCCCCAATCCCTCCCAGCATCAGAGTCTTTTCGAATGAGTCAACTCTTCGCATGAGGTGGCCAAAGTACTGGAGTTTCAGCCTCAGCACCACTCCTTCCAAAGAAATCCCAGGGCTGATCTCCTTTAGAATGGACTGGATGGATCTCCTTGCAGTCCAAGGGACTCTCAAGAGTCTTCTCCAACACCACAGTTCAAAAGCATCAATTCTTCAGCGCTCAGCCTTCTTCACAGTCCAACTCTCACATCCATACATGACCACAGGAAAAACCATAGCCTTGACTAGATGAAACTTTGTTGGCAAAGTAATGTCTCTGCTTTTGAATATGCTGTCTAGGTTCTC
>NW_011387402.1:57917-58231 GCF_000754665.1 Bison bison bison
TTCTCATGATGTACTCTGCATATAAGTTAAATAAACAGGGTGACAATATACAGCCTTGACGTACTCCTTTTCCTATTTGGAACCAGTCTGTTGTTCCATGTCCAGTTCTAACTGTTGCTTCCTGACCTGCATATAGATTTCTCAAGAGACAGATCATGTGGTCTGGTATGCTCATCTCTTGAAAAATTTTCCAGTTTATTGTGATCCACACAAAGGCTTTGGCATAGTCAATAAAGCAGAAATATATGTTTTTCTGGAACTCTCTTCCTTTTTCCATGATCCAGCCAATGTTGGCAATTTGATCTCTGGTTCCT